>NC_134403.1:270764196-271064196 GCF_038048845.1 Mixophyes fleayi
TATGCCCATGAAATACACACACAGCCCCCTATTGCTTTGTCACATCACATAGCAGGTCACGATAGTCTGGCACCCCCCCGACACCCTCACCGGCTCACAGTATCAACAGCTTCTTGCCCGCAGTTCTGAGCCAGGTTCACTTGAGTGAGAAACGTAGGTCTGAGCCAGGGTCAAGGCAGCGCCACCCCACACCCCTCCCCCCCCTGATCCCCAGGTTTCCTTGCCAAAATGCCGATGTCATGTTCCCCTGGCCACCGTCAGGTGGAGCAGAAGCCTCCATAGTTGTTTAGATACTAGTATCTTTGGTTCCAGCTACACAACTATAGTGCGACTTGTCAGCTTCTAGCCATGCAAACCGAGTTGTGGAAGGCTCTGATCGTCTGCCTGGCACAGTGTGGAGACATCAACAAGAAACAAGCTGGCAACAAGGGGTGTCTCCGGTGATTTCACTTATCCGGTGAGTATGCTTTGTCTACCCGATTGTAAGCACATGACACTAGACAATCCATTGACAGCACTAGCGAGGACTTCTGTGATGGTGACCAGGGCCCTTGCAAGCTGCTTAAGATGCTGCAGACTCACCTTCTAGGCAAGCAAATACACGGACACCACAGGTCTCAGTAATCCAAAGTAGAGCATACGGCAGCGAAGCACAGCCTGCAGAGCAAGCAGAGGAGCTCTAAATCTCATGAGATTTCTTAATCTTGTGAGACTAAGAGTTTCCCTGCTCACTCTACAGGAAGTTCCCACCCTGATGGATGTCAGCAGCATCAGAAGCATAGATAAGTACAGTGGACTGGGGTGTTGTAATGTGTTTTTGGGATGGGGGGTGGCGTGATGTGGATGGGTAGGGCCTGATAAATGTAATGTTTTATTATAATGTATGTATCGATGCCCCATGTTGACCACGCCCCCAGCATAATGTGGCCCCTCCCTTGGCGCTGCCGCTGCGCAGCGGCACATAGTTTTTTCCTGCTCAACAGAGATGGGCCTGTCTGCTTCAAATGCCAGGGCTGATTTTTAGTCCCAGTCCGGCCCTGATCAGACATGTTGTTAGACGCTGTCAGAACATGACCACAAATCAACAATATCGACCTGTGTGTGACATACTAACAGGCCCACAAGTGGTCTGATTTCATTCAATTTGGCCACCAAGTGGCAGGATTGATCAATGTGTGGCCAGCATTAGTATACTGTGCAATCGAGCTATTTTACTTTCACTGCAATTTTGTGGTACTCAAATATGTAATGAATTGCTCGGTTTTGAAGTTCAATAACATTAGGTGAGATAACTGACTCAAATCATGATACAGCAATTCTCCATGAAGAGTTTTGCATATAATAATTGTAAACTATGAAAGTGGCATCAACTTACTGGTGAGTTTTACAGTCCCTTTAAAATAGCATTTCTTCTCAAATTACAATGCTCAAGCAGTATATGTTCTTCATTCTTTTTTACATTTGGGGCTAGATTTACTAAGCTGCGGGTTTGAAAAAGTGGGGATGTTGCCTATAGCAACCAATCAGATTCTAGCTATCATTTTGTAGAAGGTACTAAATAAATGAAAGCCAGAATCTGATTGGTTGCTATAGGCAACATCCCCACTTTTTCAAACCCGCAGCTAAGTAAATCTAGCCCTTGGTATCAAGAAATGTTTTATTATAAAGAACCAAAGTGTTGCTGCTATAGGGAGATTAAATGGCTGCCGTCACTTTTAAACACAAACTTAAGTATTAAAATAGAGCAAACATCAGCAAAGTAATAAAAGATCAGAAACGTCCAGGAAATGGTTTCATTATTTTGGCACCATATATTAAAAGCTAAAAGAAAAATAATAATTATTGGCAAGCAAATATATGTGACAGTGACCTCACTTTCAGTGCCTGGAGCACTCAGGCCTGTTGTTCTGGGAGCACAGCAGCAATAATAGGACAGCGTCCTGCTGATAAGATAATGGGAAGTGACTCCTAATTGAGGGGAATCTAGGACTGTATCACAGCCAGAGTCTACAGTTCCACAGAGTTGACCCATTAACACAGACAGGCAGGAGTCTGGGTAGCTAAGGTAATCTCACACAAGCCTATCTATGTTCCATCAATGTTTTTTGCCTCTACCTTGACATGTTAAAGAAAATCAACAAAACATGTAATAAAGGGACGATGAAGGAAACCACTGTTCAAAGTTAAAAACATCTCTAGGCATTTGTAAGTCTGGACAAAGTGGGTATTCTCCAGTTGAGAACTATGATTTGTCTGCACAAGGATCAAATACTGAATACTGTTCTTTTGGCATCTTTTTTACACTTTTAGGATACAAGCGTCGCATGAAGGTTACAGAATGACTAAACAAATCTGTAAGCTGCAGTACGTAAAAAAAACCAGCTCTTAGTAATGTTCACAAGTAAGTATTCAAACAAAACTTTCAGAAACTTATGTGAAATAAGGCTTTGATATTGAGAGAAACATTTTTCTGAACTTATTTAACATCATCTACTATTATATTAAAGGTAACGAATGGCAGTATTCCTAAAATAATTATATAAGAATTTCAATATGAATGGAATTTCCTAGATTTCTGTTCCTGTTGAGCAGCTTAATATTCTCCCTGACCATGTGCAGTGTTTTATCTAGAAACCATATTCTGTAATGATGAGTCCCAGAAAAAGCAAATTAGCTTCTAGGTGGAAGTCACTTCATAGCCAAGATCAAGTGATGTACTATCCTGAAACCAAATCTGTAGGTGGGAATACTGTCTCATCATTGGCCCATATCAAGCTATAAATACCCAGTAAGCAAAGGTGTAACCAGTGGCAGATCCAGGGGGGGGCGATCGGGGCATTCGCCCCCCTAGCAGCAGATCCCAGCCGCTGATCAAAACGGGAGGGGGCAGGGCCAATTGCGAGCGTAAGGTGGGGCTAAACGCAGGCCAGTCTATCAGTGGTCCCAGCCGCCGGTCAAAACGGGAGGGGGCGGTGCCAATCGCGAGCGGAAGGCGGGGCTAAACACGGGTAAGCCAATCAGAGTAAAGGAGGAGCGTGATTATGCAAAATTTCCCCCCTAAACATAAAGTCTAGGTCTGCCCCTGGGTGTAACTAAAGAGTTGTGGCCCCATAGCAAAAATTTGGTAAGGGCCCCATGTACTGCCCACTGTTGAAAAACTCACATACATATGGGGTTTTAAAGGGGACGGTTGCCCCCCTTAGCTGCCCCATAGTAATCTATGGTAGTAAGCACTGGCCAGTAGGCAAAGCACTGACTCAAAGTGCAGACATGTCAATAGAATTTCTCAAGTCAGTTCTTCTTAGAAGATTTTGCCATGAAACTAAAAGGGAGACATATCTGCTTACGGTATAGACATGGTACTATGTGCATGTGAGGTATTATACAACATCTATATCACACGTACACTATTGCCGCTATGGACTGATCACCTTGTTCCAGTAGTCTGCCGTTTTCAGGTAATTAAATGAATTACAGGGTAGTTTTTTGGATTGATGCTCTGTGCACAGTACTGGAAGTTATCAGCATGTAACTTTTCATTTTGCTATATACACTCCATGACTTAAAGAAGCCATGAGAATGGTAACAGCATGTGCTGAGCACAGGTTCTAAGCATAATCTGACTGACACTGATTGAAATAAAGTCGGGGCCTCCGATGGAAAACCTGGCCCCAGCTGGCCACCCTTACCCTGTATGGGAGGAATATAAATTGGCAACCGTAGCAAGATGTCCTTTCAAATTAGACCTGCTTGTATTTTCAGTTTTAAACAATGTTATACAGGCAGCAGTGCAGTGAGTATTTTGAGTATTTTTTTTGTTATTGCTAAAAAATATGTCAGACTGGATGTGCATGTTATATATAACAAAGGTTCAATAACAAATGTTGGATCTTTGTACAGGAGTAATGTTGCCTATTTTTTCAGTATTATTGACCACAGTTCGTAATTAAACTATTCCCCACTGAGCCCGAGGTATATTGCATTACACATAATTTCACTTTTCATAAATGACCCTTTAAATGTTATGCAGAATGCAAAAGTGACATCTAAGCAACTCAATCATCAATTCAATAATTCATTACATTACTCATTTTCCGTTCAGAAATTGTAGGCTCTGATTTTCATTTCGTACTTGCTTAAAATCAATTCTTAATGTCAACATTTATTAGTGATGCAGTCATGGTTGATTTATTTGGAAAAAAAGATAGAAGTTGTAAACTAAGAAAGATTTTTTTTTAAAGGAAGCATAAACCCAATAACAAAAATGTTATTTATTTTAATTCTTAAAAATATTCAGTCTACTTATGACAGGATATGTCTGCTTATTTTACTGCAGGTATTCCCATAGGAACCTACATTGCACATCAAAAGAAACACATTTTTGAGGTTTTTGTTGTCATCCGGGGGCCTCTAAATGTGCAGGGATATAAAACACTGTATTAGTATTGGATTTCATTAGGTACAAGGAAAAATCAGGTTGGCTTATGATACCCATATGACGTCAACAGCCAGCCCTTCAGCGGTAGGGAAGCTTGAGCAGAAGTTTTCGTGGACAGCACGGTGGCTTAGTGGTTAGCACTTCTGACTCACAGCACTGGGGTCATGAGTTCAATTCCCGACCATGGCCATATCTGTATGGAGTTTGTATTTTCTCCCCGTGTTTGTGTGGGTTTCCTCCGGGTGCTCGGGTTTCCTCCCACACTCTAAAAACATACCGGTAAGTTAATTGGCTGCTATTAAATTGCCCTTAGTCTCTCTCGGTCTGCGTGTATGTTAGTTTTAGTTTTAATTGTAAGCTCCAATGGGTCAGGGACTGATGTGAATGAGTTCTCTGTGCAGCGTTGCGGAATTAGTGGCGCTATATAAATAGATAGATGATGATGATGATGAAGTTTTCCAATGCAGATTAGATTCAAGAATTGCAATCAGTTGGTGGAGCCATTACTCATAGATCCAACCAGATTGGCACAAGTGTGGCTAGCATAAGTAAAATCATTGAAAATGTACTGAAACAGGTGAGACTTAATTCTTAGAAGCCACAAGACTCAAACACCTACTACTATCATGGGACCATCCCACAGTATTTTAAAAAAAAGTAATAAATTATTTCCTTGGAAGGGCGATGTCAGTGCATCATCATAGCCGTGAGACACCTTATGACACATGAGGCATCTTGTGAACCAAGTAGCAGGACTTCATGACATATAATTAGCACCAGTTTGACATTATGGTTTCCTACAAGTCTCTTTAATGGAGCAATGTACAATCTACATTATACCCAATGCTCCATTCCCCTACCATAAAATAAGCCCATCAGGTCCTGCCAAAATAAAAAAAATTTTTGTCTGTTCTGAAGAAGGGGCAACTCATTAGGCAAGAAACGCTTAGCTTAGTCAATGGCTAGCCCAGGGTGCAAACCCTCACCTTCCATGGAAAATTACAGTTAGAATGGGGTTATCTGAATTTTCAGGGTTTATATCCAAAAGAATCGCGACAACATTCTACATTTTTAGCAGTTGAAAAATGCTTGAAACCTTGATCATTTTAAATCACATCTCTTTATGCCATCAGTATTTCATTTTTATTACAAGAAGCGCTCTTCATATAAAAATCACATCTGGAATCGATTATTTGGTAATTTCTCTTAAATGAGAATATTTAATTTTCTGTCATCCCTCCAAACTGTGTTTTCCTTTTATAATTTGTGGTACACTTGACTAAATACTGTCAGATCTTAAGTAGCTTTATAAATCCACCAACCACAATAAATAACTAGAATATTCAAGCTAAAGTTTGCTGAGAGTTGTAGTTCAACAGAAGCTGTAGTTTTACAGCTTACTTAAGGCTGCTATAGAATAAAGGCACTTGTGAATGAAAACAGTGGTGTATCACACACCAGGCACCCGCAGCCAAATTATATTTCTCTTTAACTGTAGCTATTAACCTAATTTAATTATCAGGCTTAGCAACATTTTTTGTTAATTGTCTACTTCACCAACCTCTAAGACATGTGAAACTAGTAGGCACTAGCTTGTCTATTAAACTTACAGTAATATGTTTAGCTTGCAGATTAAAGAAAAGGGATGTTGCTGTGTCTTTGTGATAAAGACAAGAATACATTTTTACAGAACTGCTGTAGTCCCTCCCACTGAAGTATAGGAGGGGGTGCTGTATAGGGCATATCAAATGCTGCAATATTCTTGATTGTGGCTTCTGATTGGCCCTCCTACCTACTACCCCCTCCACAGAGTCACACAACCTACCCTCAGCTCCTGGGAGATGTCTTGGCACTCTCCAGTATAATCTCCAGATACACATTTAAAGGTAAGCAGCACATCAACGTTCAGCCTCCTCAGGGGCGCATGCAGGGAGGGTTTCTGGGTCTCCAGAAACCCCTCCCCTCCGCTAATGAAGTGTCTCACATAGCGGCACTGTACTATACAGTAGCCGTGGCGCTGTCAAAGAAGCGTCTGCTGTATAGTACAGTGCTGCCGAAACGGAGCTGCTGCGCATGCACGGGCGCATGCGCAGCAGCTCTCTTGCGTGTTTTTCCTGCGTGCGCCCCTGCTCCTACCCTTTTAGTTCTACGACTTGCAATAAAATAAAAGTTTCATATTTCTCTTACAATGCTGCTTGGTTTAGTTACATATATGGCATAAATAAAGCATGGCGATGAGAGGAAATCAGCACTTTATTACATATGGCAAACTTTATTAATTTGCTTGGAACGTGCCTGGAAATGCATTTCTTTGCCAAAGTGCAGCATGGACGTGCAAAATGGATTCCATTACAAGTATATTACAAGACCAGAAGACTGCCAGCTCTGAGCTGGCTCAAGTCCTTTTGTGGAGTGTAACTGGTGTGTTCCTCGGCAAGGGACACCCTTTTCCTGCACTGCTCCACAAAAATGACCTCCATCCAACTCCTCCCATCTGCCTGTGCAAACGTCTGCTCCTGCGAATCATGTGTCATTGTGGCCCCGCCCCTTACCACAATATGCTAGGACTGGGGGCAGGGCCAAATGACTCAATTCTTCGAGCTCCGCCCCACCCCCACTCCCAACACCCCCCTCCCTCATCTCTCGGAGGCAAACTTGCCGAAGTTCGCAAGTATGTTTTTAATACATTGTAGAAGCGATAATTTACTTTTTAACAGAGCTGGAGTGGAATGCCAAGCTAACAATGAACAATGCATTTTACTTTAAGGGTTCATATTTGAAAATGTTCATTTTTTGGGGGTCTAGGGTCCTTTAAATGATTCTTGCAATTTGGAATTGATTGTATTTTATTTGCATAAAACTAAGATACTGTCCCACAAAATGAATCACTACCTATATATTTATTTATTTTTTATAAAGTCGCAGCGCTGCCAATGTATCTTTGAACTAGTGCTATCAAAGAAAAAGACTCCTGTTCAAAGCAATGGAATTTTTCCCTTTGATATACAGATTTTTCTTGCGTCCTGGTTTAATCCTACGTTTAGATCTATGAGTTTTGGCCATTGTGCTGCAGCCTTAGGACACAGTAAATAATGTTTCAGAGATAACCAAACAGTCACACTTTACTATTTTGAAAAGCACAAAGGTTTGGCTTTGCTGGGACAATTATTTAGACAGGCCAGCCAGCTAAAAGTGCTAGGGGATTTAATGATAAAATGAGCCGCTGTCAGTAGCCATACAAGTAATTTCTCAACCAAGTTTGCCTGGAGTGACTGTGTGAAGTTTGGCAGCTCAGTGACTCTGGAATAAGCTTTGCATTCCAAACTGAGCGACTTAGTCAGCCACCCGGATGCAGCCACATCCGAACACAGGAGAGGACAAGCATTGGCTTCCTCTTCTTGTGTCACCCAGAGAGAGCTTTGGTGTTTGCTCAGGGGCTGAGTTGGGACAGTCTAATGATGACTAAACATTTACTTCCCTTCCACTTGTTTTTTCCCAGGCTGGGCGCTGCTTGGAGAGAGCTGGAGGGGAGAAGAATGTTTCCCTTGAACAGGCCTGGTTGCTGGCAGACAGCAAGAGACAGATATACAGATATACAGTTCTGGTGACAACTTGATTAGGACATGCCGCTACTTGTTTAATTGCAGTTTAAAAGGTTTAATACTAACAATAAACATTTGTTTATTGTTTTTTTCCAATACAATGAAGTAGTGGGGAAAAAAAAATAAGATTAACAAGACACAAGAGATAATTTAATGTCTGTGTCCAGGAAAAAGAACTATACAAGGAATAAAAGACACATTCACACTGGCACGTCAAGTGTAAGTCGTGTATATCCCTGAGGATTCCAGGCTAATAGCACAGTACCTGTGAATGAGTTTTTATTGCAGATAACAAGATCTATATGTGAAAATGTGTGCTCCATTCACACACACACGTTTTAACATGACTCACACACACTAAAAACATACATGCAGCATTTTTGATGCATAGTTTATTTTATATATGTATGTAAGTGCAAATTATGCTTTTTATTTAAAACTGAAATCTCTTTTATGCTGCATATTGGATCTGTCTGGAGCATACAGAAGCAGAAAGCAGATTACATGTATGCAATACACTTTTCACTGTGCCCCAGGGGTTTAACCCATACTTGCCAACTCTCCCGGAATGTCCGGGAGACTCCTGCATTTTGCGAGAGTCTCCCGGACTCCCGGGCGAGTGTGGCAATCTCCCGAATTCTGCCCACTACACTAGGAAGTGCCCACTTCCTAGTGAAGTGGGCAGAATTAGATCCCAGATCCCGTTTAGCCCCGCCCCCCGCTGTCAAATGACGAAATTTGCGTCATGATGTCACAGGGGGCAGGGCCGAAATGAAGCAATTTTGGCCGCCCCGCCCCCTCACGCACCCCTCCACTGGCTGGCTCCCGGAAGGGAGCTGAAGAAAGTAGGTAAGTATGGTTTAACCAGAGCTGATGACTTCATCCTTCCTCCCAATTCAGCTTGCTCCTACCTTACAGGACACTAATGGCAATGTCGCACCCACCAGCTTGAGCTTTATGAGCTGTGTAGATATAATTTGGTGATTCTAAGGGTGGTCAGGTTCTGTGCAGTGGTAGTTGAAGAAAATACATCATCAAGCGGCTGTGCTCAGGTCATAGGCATACTTGCCAACTCTCTGGAATGTCCGGGAGACTCCCGCATTTTGAGAGAGTCTCCCGGACTCCCGGGCGAGTGTGTGTACAATACAGCACCACCGCGGACACTTCTTTGACAGCGCCGCGGCTGCTGTATAGTACAGTGCCGCTAAGTGGGGCACTTTGTTAGCGGAGGGGAGGTGTTTCTGGAGACCCAGAAACCCCCCTGCGTGCGCCACTGTGGAAAGACAGACAGCAAGGGCAAGGTTGTTTTCCTCCTTTGGCAAAACACACCAGACAAGGTATAAGAAAACTTTCCCACAAGGTAGAAGACAAAAATGAATAAAAACAATATAAAGACATTCATGCATATGAGCTGAGAAAAAGGGTAAAACTAAATGTACGCTTTACACATATTTTAGTAAAGCCCAAACTCTGTCCACAAATGTGCAAATTTAGATAAAACCCCAGCCGCTTTTCTGTTAAGTCCCTGCCGCTTTGGTGGGCCCACGAATTGGAATGTCTCGCCAAAATCAGGTGATACGCCCCCTTATGTTTTCCAAGTCCCTGCTCTAAATACAGTGGCTATCGGAACAAACGCAGGGGAATGGGGGATTGGAACATGCTCCAAATCTGGGCAGGGGACGCTAGCTGTTTCGTGCAGGAATGGCATTTCATTTTGTAATGAGATAAAGGAAGAAAGAGGGTGCATTTTCAGGTCTGTTCCTTACCATGTAACAGGGCATAAGGCCATTTCCTCTCTGCAAAATGATGTGAATTTTATTCCAACTCACAACTGGCAGTTCTCATTTGATTTTGATACCCTTAATAGCACCTGTTTTGGGCCTCCATGCAGAGAAGTGCATCTCAAGGTGCATTCTGAGCAATATAATAAAAAGGTTCACACACACACACACACAAAACTGGAAAAGTTTATTTAATGTAAGGGGTGGTTCTAAAGCTGTGGACGGTTGGACTTTGACGTGACATTTATTACGCCTCAAAAACTTTTTCTGCCTCTTTGCACTTCAACGCGCGCTTAAAATTTGCAGAATCGGCTAGAATAGAGAGTAGGCGTGCACCTTGATGTGCCATGGGCGGACCATTGTGCACATCGGGGCAAAAACAAGATGAGCTTCAGAAATAACTTTCTGTGACAGCAAACACGTTATTGTGAGGGGTTGGGAGGAAAGGGTTGAGTGTTAAAATGCTACAGTTTGTTTATGAATTTGTACTCATCGTTGCCATTAACAGAAGTGCACTTTCACAGCTCTCATCTACAAAAGACTAACTAGTTGTAAGAACAAGCTAGCAGAGAGTAACTGAATCACTTATGCAACCAGTTGCTAGCAGTGAATCCATTATCGCTCTTCCAGCTGAAGCTCAAGTCGCCAACTGTGACCCTCACAGTCATGGCTCACTCACTACACCAAACTCCTGCCCAAAATCAACACTTCTTTTAGGCAGAAGATGGTACACACTCAGATACCCTTTCTTTCCGTGCAGCAGACTGGCAGTTACAGATCAGAAAATACTTCTTCTTCTGAGATTCAATTCCCTACAAAGGGAAAAGAAGACTGAAAAAAAAAGCATTGGATTTACCACACATCAAAGACAGGCATTTAAAAGGCCTCTGCCGTACAGCTAGCATCGGGGATTAAAAACCGTGCCGGAAAGAATGTTCTTTCTATAATCCTACATAATTAATGTGGAGCATTTTCACTTCGTGTTAAATACCTAACATGCAGCAACAAGCTGTTTGCTTTAACCTTCTTTAAATGCAACCTCACCCTATGCATGTTTAAGATGTTGCATTTTCGTGGTATAAGGCACCCAAATACATAAGAGAACACAACAGAGGGATTAAACAGTTAACTGACTGGCTGAGAGTGGACCAATCTGTTAACCCTGACCTCAGATGGTACAGTCCAGTTGGACTAATGCTAGTACTTCTAAGTTGTCACTGCAAGGCCTGCCCACCAGCTCTGCAAAAGGTCTCAGTCATTAAGGATAAAGATCCTGCAACTATCCTATATTTAGCTTGTTTTCACCCCACCCTCACTGATATGCACAAGACAACAAGTAAAAAAGGTAATCTACAGTATTTTTCATATGTCATGTGTCTACATTTGGATGACAAATGTTCCCATTGTTTGGAGTAGGCGCATGGATTTGTAGACCAAGAGGGCAAAAATCTGCACTGTTCGATGGGAGAAGTTGGGTGGGTTGGCGGCACTCCCAGCTAAGTGCTGAAGTGGAAAATGCCTCCTCCATTTTACAGGTAGGTACACAGACTTTTTGGCCCCTGCAAAAGAACATCAATTCTTCAGCAGGTCGGAGGTGCCGGAATCCCAACCTTACCATAATGGGAGCACTGTGCAGGAGGAAAGGACATTTCACTTCAACCAATGTACTAAAAACATTCCAGCACACTAATGTGTCATAAAGTCGGCTCAATGTCCCCTCATGATTAATGAGGCAAAACCCAGCAGTACTTTAATAGAAAAGTGTAAACACCAAAATGAATTAATGGGATGATGCCAAAGTTTCAGTGGGTTAGATTTATCTAAGGATGTTCTTACTTTTTCCTCCATGTGACTTTTCTAGAGTATCTGCAATTCTTCAAATGTAGGCACAGATTGTTTATATGGGGAACAATTAGGTGTACTCGGGAAAGAGAAAAGAAACAGTATAGCAATTTTTGTGGTTCGTAAATGGCCCTTG
Source organism: Mixophyes fleayi (assembly GCF_038048845.1). Lineage (NCBI taxonomy): Eukaryota > Metazoa > Chordata > Amphibia > Anura > Limnodynastidae > Mixophyes > Mixophyes fleayi. The sequence goes on from NC_134403.1 coordinate 270,775,996, forward strand.
GCAAACCTACTATAATTGCTTGTATAAGTTAACATACAGTCCCACATTACTGGCCCTGCAATCTTCATACTATATTCAATTGTTGGCGTTACAGCCAAAAGTAACGCGCCCCGCTAAACTATAACCGTCATTACGGTAATAGTGCGCGTAAATACCGGTTCTTTTACAGGTACTTTTCTCGCTGGATGTCAGCTCGCGGCAAAGGGAAATCCGGCTTACTATTACTGTAGTACCGGTAATAGTTTTTCCGCGGTGGAAACCGCGAACAATTGAATATGCCCCTATGAACTTCAAAGCACTATAGGTACGGTGGAAGAAGGTTACTTATGTGTAGGAGAAGCCTTTTCTACCTGCATTTTCCTGAATTTTCTTCAGGCTTAATATTGCTGTCTTTAATATTTTTAATTAAAGAACATGAAACAAGCAAACTAATACAAGTTACGCAACATCCAATGGAAGATTGTCCCACAGAAAATGTATCTTCAATTTAACAGGTCAAAGGGTCAAAGTATTAAGCCCTACAATGACAGGTCAACAGTAATGCTCTGAGTTTTATGTGACCTGATGACTGTTTTCATACATGTTCAATTAAAGGTTTGAGTATACAAAGTAGGAACATGAGCACTTGACACATGACATGGATAATGGCTTCAGGTGTAAAAGTACAATTACATTAATTTGATAACTGACAGGCCACGGATAAATGGATATGTTAAACTGGTAAGGTTCCATTTAGAACCAAAATTGCTCACATGGCGGTAACAAGTTAGCTGTAGTTTTCATACAACTATCACTTAATAACGTTCTATGTAACATCTTAAGATAATGAAGCATAGGCTTAGAAGTGTCAAAGATGTTTAATAAATATATTTAACATATTTCAGTGTGGAAAGATCTTGTGTGCTAACAGATGTTTACTCATTATCAAAACAACTTCTAAACCTCTTCAGATATTTTCCATAAACAGACAGGTCCTCTTGAATCAGAAAAGAAGACAATCCAACAACAGACAGGCAAGGATCTGTTTAGCAATTATTGTCCTATGCGCTGTAGCCCTCGGCATCAATCCCTTCTGTGATGGCAACAGAAAGGAATGATGCCTTTCATGATTCATCAAAGTAATAGCTACAAACAAATGCTGTTACGTAGCCCCGGGGGCTCTCTCTACCGTTGAGCGGCAAGTGGTTGACCTCTTAGTGTTCAGACGTATCTGTCGACTGAGCCGTCACTATGGACATATAGTGGCTGAACCCTAATGAGTCAACAAACAGAATGAGCACCCATGTTTAGGTTAATCCTAAATCACAAGGCTGGACGTGAATGAGAAATTATTTCATACCTATCATGTAATTTTGTAATAAGCATGATTTTCAAACAATTCCTGATTTATTTTATGAAAAGGAAATCATTGCAATACCTACATATTCTGGGGAAAAGACAATTCCTGAATCAATTTTTGAAACCCAGGTTCAAAAATTAAATTGAAGCAATTTGCAATGGTCAGTAACATTGCAGTAAACATATTACGTTAGTGGTCTATATATTCCATTGGGAGTACGTTCTATATGCACTGGGTAGCAATTAGAAGGAATATACAATATATATTTTTCTTGTCACATGTCTGTGCAAAATTCAACCCCTTACTGTTAAACTGCTTTACAAACATCACATACAAAATGCTTCTCCAAGTAGATGGAATGGATTTCCATTATGTAAGCTTAATAAGTGGCAGGCTGAAGAGACTACCAGTAGAAAGGCTTCACCTCTTCACTTGACGCTGAAAACCATTACTTCACTAAATGTGTAACTCAAATATACTATCTCACTGAACAATAAGGACGCAAAGACAGATGGTGATGCTTCTATAGAGAGCTCTAAAGTGACTTGAAATATCCATATAAACTGCTGTATTGGGTATGTCATTTATTATAATTGATAAGATTAGAACAGTGTTCCCACTGCTTAATACATTAGGTAGAGGTCTATGGGCTGCGGTTGGAAGTTCATTAGAAGACTATTAATACTGAAGTAGAAATTGATCCAATATAACTTAATCTAATCTAGACTATTAATGATGGTATTTTGTCAAACATTAAGTAGGTTACTACAGGAATCATGACTAGTTCTGACCAGATCACATGACTAGATGTGACCAGATCACATGACTAGATGTGACCATATATATATATATATATATATATATATTGGACATATATTGGCTGTATACACAGTCAGATACAGTCATCTTTGATCAGCAAAATTACAACCTACGAAGCACTTTATCCCATTGCATTCTATCCATGATGTAATGACTGCCTGGAGAAATGGTACTGTCGTATGTCCACACATTATTATCGCAGATTAAAATGATATATTTATAAAGTTATAAAGTTTATAAAGCACATTATAAAGTTTCTCTGTGTTAGGAAGTATCATAACATGTTTAAAAAGAAAAATTCCTGGTCTTGACAGGGAAAAATAACTGAATGAATCCATTCCTGGGGCAAAACAACCTACATTGAGATAGAGTATTTATCATAACTTTCCTCTTTAACCTTAGCTTGCAAACGAAACAGTTTTACAGCCCAGTTTATGTCTTATAAAATGTGAAATGTTTTGTGGTTCTGCTAGCAGTTAGAAATAAGGCATAAGATTGTGGGGATATACGTCATGTCAAAGTCTTCACTTGCTCTTTAGACTTCTTTCTGATTGTGACCTTCTGAAACCTCTTTATTGGCTTTCTAATAATCTCCCCATAAAGTAAAATGACTCTCATTCATTCTGGTGCGCTCTTTGCAGGCTGTGTAATGCACCCACCTATCTGTGCAGGTTACGATTTCAGGCCTCTACCACTTAGACATTTATCCTTCACTTCTCCCTAACTAGGAAACTCTCTTCCATTTAGAACTGACATTCTTCTCTTTCCATTTTTAAAAGAGAGAGGGGAAAAACACCTTCTAAAACAGGCTATGCTTTAAATTATTAATGTCTTCTCTATTGACTCCAGATGCACTTGACTTGCACTTATAATAAATACACTTTTCCTCCTAGCATGGCTGTATGTCTCCCATTATACCAATTAGACTTCAAGCTCTTCTGGTCAGCAGCTCAAACAGACTTGTGTTATAATTTATTTGCTCTTATTCCCATTTCTTTTTCTAAAGCTCTGCATTACTTGTTAGATTAGTGCACACATACTCGCATATATACATGTATAAGTACAAGTTATCACAACATTAACATATAGTATATCTACCATACTTAAATTCATTATATTAATCATACTTTTAATATTCAGCCTTGGTTCTGAACTGATGCACCTAGATATTCCACCCCGCACACATTAAAGTGTGCACCTACTCTCTATTGGGAGACGCCTCTATAACGCCTACCTTCCAACACTCCCTGATTTCAGTGGGACAGTCCCGATTGTAGGGCTCCGTTCCGTTGTCTTATCTGGGAACAAGTTTGTCCCACGGGTGGGAATGGTGGGGGATGGGAGGTATCTAATAAGTATCCCTCTGGGAGTGTGGCCACGCCCCCTGTCCCGCTGGTGGGCACAGACCATGTTGGGAGGTATGATAAAGTAGAAGTGTGTCAAGATTTGCAGAAAGGTGGAAAAATATGTGCACTGTGCAAAAGTATAAACGCTGCATCTAATCCAGGTTTCTATCTTTACAACTACCTCTTACATTGAATAATTTATTTATTTTTTCCTTTTCGGTTAATAAACCCTTTTGATTTTTTATCCTAAAATACTGCTTGGTTTAGCCTAATTTATTGCTTAAATAAATCATGAGTGTAAGGTGAAATCAGGACTGCCTTTGTTATTATTGTATGAAGCATTGTTTTACAACAGTTTTTGTAGTTGAAGCTTTGCTTTGCATTAGTGAAAGGGCCACCAAGAAATTTGTTTCTTCGCCAAGTGCAACTTGAAGGCGCAAAAAAGTGTCCCATTAAAAGTATAGTGCAAGACAGCTCTGAGCTGGATGCAAAAGTCCCTTTGGCGAGTAGATGACTGTGCATCCTTTCCCACAGCAATGAATGCCCTAAAAATGGAATTTTCCTCATTTCAATAATCTTGCGTTGTAAAATGAAATCTTGTTCTTGCGCTGCTCTGCAATACTAGGTGCACTGGCGTGCCTAATCCATTCTATCCAGATTACACCATACTTACCAACCTTTGGTAAGTTAATTCCGTGGGATCCCAGGCAGGGGGGCGTGGTTGGTGGGAGGGAGGGGCGGGACGCGGAAAATTGTGTCATTTTGGCCCCGCCCCCGCGTAAAAATGCCGTTTTTGTAGCGGGGGTGTGGCCAAAATTTTGAGGAGCAAGATGCCATATGCAGGATATCACCTTGAAAAAGACTTTTTTGAAGTTGAAACGCGTCGGTGGTGTCATACAGACTGGGGAGCTTTGATTGCCTGTTACACACGTTCGGTGATTATAACATCGTGATCCCAACCACTGAAGTCTTCTGTTTTACACCTGATTTCATTGAGCTTGTGACCCGCTCACCTTCTGGTACGGGCAATTGGATCCCGGTCTAATGGATTTTTAATATGTGTTATTAAATTGTGTTTTACGTATTACACAAGCATGTCTTTCTTTTCTTTTTATGTTTTATTTACAATTATGTGGAGAGGTGAAGATTGAAATAACGTCTGAACCACATCAGCTGCCGTTAATTCCAACACGGGAATCAGCTGTATTGCGGAGGACTGACATAGAACTCTTTGAGAAAAACTGCATACAAGTTACTGCTACGTGAACATCGTTTACTACTTAACTGTAAGTTTATTTCTTATAGTCTGCAACTTGAAAAGTTTCAATTTGAGTGTGAAGAATACAACTACCGTTTTGAAAGTCAGTGATTGCTTAAATGCTCAGCCAAGTCTCCTGCATTATCTTTGATTCCTTATTGTTCTTTATATGAATGGAATAGATCATTGTCTGTAGGATAACAGTTTAAAACCTCTCTCTCTCTGTATTTTGGATTTATAGAAAACCCAGTAGTGCTGCAACGACTCCCTTTATATCAGGATATTTGCCTGCTCTCCCGGGAGCCCGGGAGACCTCCCCGAATTTCGGGAGTCTCCCGGACATTGGCAAGTATGGATTACACCCTCACTCTGCCCAATGTACAAACTTCTACTTCTTTCCAAAGCTGCCATCATCCTCTGCGATCCCCTGTGCTGTGTCGGAAATCTACCTACAGAGCAAAGTCAAAGCGGATTTGTTCTGATGCTCAGCACTTTTTATTTTTGACTTAAATTTATTCACTGCTTTGGTTGTGAAAAACGATGAACCATTATTGTTCGTCACATAATAGTACACAAAGCATATATGTTTTCCTTTAAGATGGTCATTACCCATTATATACTGCACAGTGGAATTGATGAGTATTTTCTGGAATACTAGCGCCAAAAGAAATACAACTATTACATGAGTATATGTGTTGCATATATAGATATTCAAGTTCTTTAAAGGCATTTAAAGAGCACATAAAGAGCTTAACACATCCACTTGGATTTGTAAATTAGCGCCATACCTTCTTTATCCTGCCAGTCTTGGTCCCCACAAATACCACGCTGTAGTTGTTGTAGACATAGGAAGCCAATGACGTCATCCGGTCTCTGGTCTCTGTGTACAGTGTCACACCTTCAATCAAGTTCAGTCCTCCCAAGGGTTGGTTAATATCCAGGCCGCAAAAATTATCATCAATAGATACTGATGGCTGAAAGCATAAAGAATACAAATATGTTATGAATGGAGAAATTGTCTAAAGGTTATAGCATGAACTGCTTCCACTGGGCTAGTAGAAGAAATTCCATCAATAGGAAACCAAGGTCTGTAGCTGGCGGTATGACAAGTCACAGTATTAAAATGCTTTCAATTCACAACAATCAGGATGGTGTAAGGGGGTTATCTAATACAACACATAGAACTGACCTAACAGGTTTCACAAGAAAAACGTAATGGAAACACCCCAGGATACATACAGACCAAGGGTTCTTCGTATCAGTTATGATGAGACAATATCTTCTTCTTTCTACAAATCAACTGCATATCACTAACTAATCAATAATTATATTAAATTACAGGTAATTGACCCATTATACAGCATTCTGTTATTTGGAAAGCTGAAAAAAAAGAAACAAAAAGTAGAAGTTGGGGCGACAATAAACTTTTTTCAGTACCAATGGGCAATGTTGTCTGCAGATTTTTAATCAACACTGTAAATTGTCCAGTAAATTGAATAGAAACACACAACACTGGACATCCCTGGAACCTCCACATAACAACTATGAATGGAAATGGAGGCACATTGCTAACAAATTCATTACTAATTAAAAACAGAAAATAGGTAACTTATACATGGATATAAGCCGAGACCTGGCCAAAAAGGTTAAGAAACTCTAATATAGACCAAGAAACCAATAAATTAAAGGACAATAAAGGACAAGTAAACTACAAAATTAACTTTTTCCGTAAAAGTAAAACATATTGACCAGTGATAACCTCATACTTGCCAACTTTCTAAAGTTGGCTTCTGGGAGCCTGCCGTGGGAAGTGGGCGTGATGGGGGCGGGCTCCAAAATTCGCGTCATTTTGGACCCACCCCCGTGCTGTAATGACGCAAATGCATCATTTTACAGCAGGGGGTGGGGCCAAATGCTGCGATTCCCGGTGAATCGCAGCGTTTTGGAGCTAATTCTGCCCACTTCCTAGTGAAGGGAGATTGCCACACTCTCACAGGAGTCCATGAGACTCACGCAAAATGCGGGAATCTCCCGGACATTCCGGGAGAGTTGGCAAGTATGGATAACCTGACATTTGAATGCTTTCCCACTTCATCACCGACTTCACCCCTATACTCCACCCCTATATTTAGGGCTATGTCCTAATGAGCTCTAATACAGGACAAAAAGCCAGGCCTGAATTAATTGGAGCTGCTGTGATATCATTACCATCACCGCTTTGTATGAATACATTATGCCGCACAGCACATTTCTCAGAAGAGTAATTCCGGTGGAAACATATTATACGTATACGCTACTAAAATTCCTTTACTTACATGCCAGACTTTCAGACAGGTAATTTAAGATGCTAAAATGTCAATTTAGAATTGTCAGTCTCATTAGTAAATCTGAGATTTGACTCATTATCAATAACTAATATAAAATGACCCACTAGGCTTGGCAGTGGCATAATAAATAAATATTAGACTGTCAATATTGCGTATAATGTGGGATCTAAATGTATTGGCATCACCAAGATGTAGACTTCTCCCATCACCCATAAATATGTTGGTTAACAATGGGCAAACATTGGTTCCAATGAGGTCCCCAAGGTCTTACCTTCAACTTCACCAAGGCATATACCAAAATAGTGTCCATCTAACAAGAAGATTTGTATACAGCTCTAGCAGCAAATCCAATAAACTAATAAACAGATATATAATAAATTGAATAAATGATACGCTATATAAGAAACCAATAAACTGATATAGTCTGTTAAATCAGAATGGCAGTAAAAAACAAGAATGCATAAAGTTCTAAGCTGGGGAAAATATGCAATTTAGAGAAAAGAAAAGTCCACAAGATGCATTAAAAAACTGTCAGGGGATTTATAAATGGAGCTGCCAGCTGTACTGTAAAACGCCAGTATGACACCCATTATGTCAGTGTTTCTGACAGGATGAACAGAAAATGGCCATAGTGTCACTTTAAATCTCTGTCTGTGTTCCATTCAGACAGGTGCTGGAGTTTGATGCATCTAACCCAGTATAGCATATGGAATAATGCCTCCCCTGCTTCTTGACACAGGATAACTTGCTCATCAGAATTTCAATGTATGGAGAAATAATCTCTCTGTAATAATATAAGCTACAGATTCATGTCGTGATTACAATCATCAAACCCTTTCTAGGCTGGTTTTAGTTTAGAACAATAGATAACAGAGACAAATCCTCTGTAATGTTTAACAGACTCAAATCTGAAGTGGATTATTCAGGTTAAAAAACAAAAACAAATTAATATGGCAGTTCTTCAAATGTAAAGCGCTTTAATTAACAATATGTTTGGGATAATACACCGATGATTTTTGATTTTGGAAAACAGAATACTTTTCTTTGATCCCTCTTGTTGAGTAACATTTCCATGTTTGCATAACATGCTTTAAATAAAACATATTTAAAGTACTGTTGTCATGACCTAAATATGCCCCACACATACAGCATAATGGGGAGGGCTGGGGTCCTCCTCTGGAAGTCCCCAACCTTTTCCTAGATGCCATATTGTTTGAAATCATAAAGCTATATACAGCATTCAGTAGAGGTCTATGGAACAGCTTCCACTGTAGACCTATGGTTGAATTTTAGTCCCCCAGCAGGGAGTTTTATGGTGCCCTCATTTGCTGTATATGGGGTACATATTTAATTAGCAACAACTGATCTAAAAGTTGAGATGTTGCTGTGCAAGATACAATAGTAAAAATAGTTTAAAAAGCAATAATGTTGCATTAAATCCAAAATCAGGAACAACACTTTCATAATAATTTACAGATTACTATAAAAATGGATCATTCCCTCATTTCAGCAGGATTTTTCTACCACTTTATACAGTATTTCCATGTAACACTGCAGTTTGTATTGACACTAAAATAGAATAGAATAGAATAGTATAATAATAGAAGTAAAGAATTCAATTTTAATCTGCATGTACAAATATGATTGGATTAAGGGAATTTTTTTGCAAAAAGCCCTATTGCTGGCCAAAATAAGATTTTTCTGTCTTCACTAAGGGTATTTTTTTCCATTTCACCCTATAACATGAAAGATTTACCATCAGCAACAACCCCTACTAGAGGTATGAACGTCGCCATATACAAAAGCTTCTCCATGCCTTTGCATGGGGAATGATTCATAACAGGTATCGTTGAATAAAGTAATTTTTTTTAATGTGTAAAGGTTTAAATAATTTTTATCTATTTTGTTTTTCCCAGCTTTGCTCAACATTTTTTGATAAACCACATCAATATAGCATTTTTTAACGCCACTAATAAAAAAAATCACCTTATCGCCAGTGAAAGTGGCCTATTGATAAATAAAGGTCCTTAAGGTTTTGTAATAAGAGCAGTGAATAAGAATTTTGTGCAAGACGAAAGTTTATAAGAGTATGACTAAACACTTGTGGACAGACTATAAAATACAAACTATCGACTTTATGTTAAGGATCTCTTCATTGCATTTTGTATCACTTGGTTTGTATCTCTCTCCTGTTTGCTGTTTATTTAAACTGTATGTCACTTTTCTACAAAAATAGCAGCAAAGCTATTAATCGCCCTGGTAACCCCTCTCATATTTCTAGACTTCAAGTGTCTTATCGGAGAATCATAGTCACAGTATTATCAGTCAGTTCCTCCGATATGGTCCTTTGTAGTCTGAGTGGAGAAATACTCTACGTTGCCTGCTGGTTTGGACGAAGGGATAATAAACAGCAGGAGATGTCACGTAAAGCTGTAATGGAGCATTGGACTTATTAAACACTAGTAATAGTAAATATATAACAAAAAAGTTGTTTTGAGTTGTTTACAAGATTTGTCTCTTGGTAAATTAATATTTTGGGAAACTTTGAACATAAAGCTGGGTCAGAACAGAGCATTGTAGGGACACATAGGAAGATTTGAGGCTGTGGCAGTCCAGCCTCCAGGGCTCCAGTTCTATTTTCAGAGGAGCAGAGCAGGGGCCTCAATCTGATCTGATGTATGCCCAGTAAAGCTTCATTGTTCATGCATTAGACCAACATATTCTCAGTAAAGGCCCCACTCTGCACTTCTGAGCATACTGTCATGGCTACAAGTTTTGAGAATGACACAAATATTGGTTTTCACAAAGTTTGCTGCTTCAGTGTTTTTAGACCTTTTTGTCAGATGCAGGAAAAAGAGATGTTGGTATTCCTGAGCAAGCTCTGCACTGGTGGGAGTGGGCTCACTCACAATTTTGCATAAGAACACAGCCATGAATAAAGAATGGTACTAAAATATCCTCCAAGAACAACTTCTCCCAACCATCCAAGAACAGTTTGGTGACTAACAATGCCTTTTCCAGCATGATGTTCTTGCCCTAAGGCAAAAGTGATAACTAAGTGGCTCGGGGATTAAAACATTGAAACTTTGGGTCCATGGCCAGGAAACTCCCCAGACCTTAATCCCATTGAGAACTTGTGGTCAATCCTCCAGAAGCGGGTGGAGAAACAAGAACCCACAAATTCTGACAAACTCCAAGCAGTGATTAGAAAAGAATGGGCAGCCATCAGTCAGTATGTGGCCCAGAAGTTTACTGACAGCATGCCAGGGCGAATTGCAGAGGTCTTCAAAAGAAGGGTCAACACTGCAAATTTTTGACTCTTTGCAAAAACTTAATGTAATTGTCAATAAAAGACTTTCACATTTATGAAATGCTTGGAATTTTACTTCAGAATAATATAGCAACATCTGATAAAAAGGTCTAAAAGCACTGAAGCAGCAAACTTTGTGAAAACCAATATTTGTTTCATTCTCAAAACTTTAGTCCATGACTGTACACAATGAAGCCGCACCGAAAGGTCCCTCACTCTGCTCTTCTCGAAGGGACCTCAGGAAGATGACTCGGCATTGCTGGGCCCTGTAACTGCAGCACCCCCTGCGGTAGCGATAAATTTGCCACTGATTAATAGTAATTAGTATCAGCACATATTTCATTTACTAATAAATTTAGTAAGTTAAAAAATTTTTTTTTACTGTCTAAGTTGTACTACTTCACTCAAAGTCGATAATTGCACTTTTACCCTGTGATAAAACACTGTGGGGTCTATTTACTAAGGTGCAATCGGTAATGAAAATGGAGAAACAGCAGTTTTCTCTGTAAAATGGTCATAGCATAATTTATGAACCTTTCAACACAGGAAAAAAACATAGATTTCTCCTGCCATAACCCACTTAGCATTGCTTAAGGCAAACCCCATAGATTAATCTGGGGACTATAACGTTATCCAATTTATTAAAATCAAAGAGGCAATGCCATCTAAGGATGGCGTTACCTGCCATCTTCAATGGGATCCAGCTGAAGCCTCTTTGGCTTCACTGGATTTCACACACGTGGAAGTGCTAGGTGCAGGTATATAGCGCTCCCTCCATTCAGCGGCAGCGCTAGGCTGCCGGCAAATAGTAATAAGAGTTCGTGGAGGAGGGGGAACTTTGCCAGGACTCCAAAAGCATGGTAAATTACAGCAGTGTTTCATTATGCATAGCTGCGATTTGCTACGATCTTAATAAATAGACCCCTTAATTTTCTGATCTACACTATGAAGCCATTATCATCATCATCAACATTTATTTATTTAGCGCCAGCAAATTCCGTAGCGCTTTACAATTGGGACTGGACTATAAATACAACACATGACACTGTAAATGGGCATTCAATATTGTGCATAGTTCACATATGACTCTCATTAGGAAGCTCTCGATCAGGCTTGTCCAACCTGCGGCCCTCCAGGTGTTGCGAAACTACAAGCCCCAGCATGCTTTGCCAGTAGACAACCTGTTTATAGCTGGAAGGGCATGCTGGGACTTGTAGTTTCACAACATCTGGAGGGCCGCAGGTTGGACAGGCCTGCTCTAGATGGTTATGTGGTTGAGGTAAGAGCCACCCGGCTATAGAGCCTGCCTCTCTCCCTTTATCTTTATGGGCTGTATGATTACATACTTAATGGCCAAGCCTTGCTAAATAATCATGGAATCACTTAAATATACTTAAAATTTGTTTGCAAAGTAAACAAACGTTTTCTGTTAATATTACTTTCCTAAGGGATCATGGGCATATTAACCTCAAAAGTTATGATAACTGAAAATCAAAATGATGTAACTGATACAGACCCCGTAACTTGCTCATGTGATTAGATTCGCAATGTGATTGAGCTGTTTTTTTTTACCAAGAGGCTAATACCTGTTTTACAAGTGTCAGCAATTTTTTTTAAATAAATATTTACTATTTCCAGACAACGTGTCACTAGAGGGATAATGTTGAGTAATTCAGTGGCCTAACAAGTTACATGAGACAAAGAATCTTCCGACTGAGCTCTTTCAGTCCCATAGTCAGGGTCGGACTGGCCCGCCGGGGGACCGGTCTATCCCCCGGTAGGCCCCGACCCTGATCGCTCCCCTCTTCGTTGGTGGGGGAGCGAGTAACTGAAGACAAAAAAAAACAAAAAAAACCTTGCGTGTCTGCGGCGCTGGCTCCGTGCGCACTGAATGCCGGGCGTGACGTCATCACGCCCGACATTCAGTGAGGAGCGCCGCAGACAGAAGACAGAAGACAGAAGAGAATAAAGAATCAGATAGAAAAGGTAAGTGAGGGAATGGAAGAAAGAAGAGAGCATGAAGGCAGAGCATGAAGGCAGAGCGTGAAGGGGGAGCATGAAGGGGGAGCATGAAGGGGGAGCATGAAGGCAGAGTGGAGGGGGAGCATGATGGCAGAGTATGAAGGCAGAATGAAGGGGGAGCATGAAGGCAGAGCATGAAGACAGAGTGGAGGGGTAGCATGAAGGGGGAGCATGAAGGGGGAGCATGAAGGCAGAGTATGATGGCAGAGTGGAGGGGGAGCATGAAGGCAGAGCATGAAGGCAGAGTGGAGGGGGAGCATGATGGCAGAGCATGAAGGGGGAGCATGATGGGAGAGCATGATGGCAGAGTGAAGGGGGAGCATGATGGCAGAGTGGAGGGGGAGCATGATGGCAGAGCATGAAGGGGGAGCATGATGGGAGAGCATGAAGGCAGAGTGAAGGGGGAGCATGATGGCAGAGTGGAGGGGGAGCGTGAAGGGGGAGCATGAAGGGGGAGCATGATGGCAGAGTGGAGGGGGAGCATGATGGCAGAGTGGAGGGGGAGCATGAAGGCAGAGTGGAGGGGGAGCATGAAGGCAGAGTGGAGGGGGAGCATGAAGGCAGAGTGGAGGGGGAGCATGAAGGCAGAGTGAAGGGGGAGCATGATGGCAGAGTTAAGGGGGGCCAGGAGAAGGGGGAAACAAAAGCAGCATGACACAGGGTGATGAAGGGGGGGTAAAAACAGCATGGAGGGCGCAGTCTGATCATAAGGAGGCCCAGCATGGTGATTAAGGGGCACAGTAATGTGTGTGTGATGGCACAGCGGGCTTGTGGCAATGTAATGTGTGTGTGGTAGGTGGTAGCTAAATAATGGGTGCTATTTTCTTTGTAGGGTGAAGGTGGGACAATTTAATTTAAGATGGGGTGGTTTGGGGGCTTTTAATTAAATGTGAATATGAATTATTTAATGGCAGTGACGGTTGCGGGAAATAGGTATATTTATTATACGTATTATACATAAATGCGATTTATTGCAGGGGCTGTCTGGGGGGAGGGAAATAGGTTTATTAAATGGGAATACTATAACTTTAATGTTGTGGCTGGAGGAAGGCCTAAGTATTAATTGTTGGTCCTATTGATTTAATGCCAGGGCTGGTTGGAATCTTCTAAATGTACCCATTATTTTTTCCAAATAGGGCCCTCAACATTCCAAGATCCAGACAAGCAGCAACTAAAGAAACCAGCAGCTGCAGGTGGTAAAAGTGACAACAACAGGTAGGACAGTCTGTCAAAAATTCTGAGTCTAGTGCAGGCTTGGCTAACCTGTGGCACTCCAGGTGTTGTGAAACTACAAGTCTCAGCACACCCTTCCAGCAATAAGCTGCTATATATTGGCAAAGCATGCTGGGGCTTGTAGTTTCACAACACCTGGAGTGCCACAGGTTAGCCAAGCCTGGTCTAGTGGGACAATACCGATTTATGGTGACTGTTCTGCCCAATCTAAGGGGCAGGTCAGACTGTGTACTCTTTATACACACACTGCATTCTTTATATACTACACTATGGTGCTAGCTGTCCTTCGTGGGCTGACCACTCCCCCTCTAGCGTCTAGTCTCGCCTCTATGATGACTGGCCACACCCCCTCTGGTGGGCCCCTAGCATTGCAGTTCCCCGGTGGGCCCTTCATGCCCCAGTCCGACACTGCCCATAGTGGTTTCTTGAAGTGAACATTCTTGTGGTTCACTTTAAATTGCATAGTGAAATCATCATATTTATAAGAGTTGAGTGATAACTTTCCTGAAGTTCATGAACTCTGAGATTTATAGATACCAACAACAGGGAAGAAAATAAATCCTAAACATAATACATACTTCGGGCCTGATTCATTAAGGATCTTAACTAAAGAAACTTCTTATTTCAATCTCGTGGACAAAACCATGTTACAATGCAAGGGGTGCAAATTAGTATTCTCTTTTGCACATAAGTTAAATACTGACTGTTTTTTCATATAGCACACAAAAACTTGATAGCTTATCTGTACACTGAAATTTCAAGTTGATATTTGTGTGCTACATGAAAAAACTGTCAGTATTTAATGTATGTGCAAAACAGAATACTAATTTGCACCCCTTGCATTGTAACATGGTTTTGTCCAGGAGACTGAAATAAGAAGTTTCTTAAGTTAAGATCCTTAATGAATCAGGCCCTTTGTAATTAGTGATCCCCTAATTCTCAAATGAAACATGGGGCGCTCATGTGAACTGAAGTTTGTTCAGGCCATCTCGTACTTCCCTATAGGTCCAAATTCCAACCCTATTCATAACAGACTTCATTCAAAAACATCACCTGTGATTATTTTATTAGTAAAACTTCGCACTTAAGACATTAAGGGGCGTATTCAATTGTCAAAAAATCCCGCGGCGTTAAAACTACTACAGTTAATACAGTAAAATCTAGCTGGATTTCAGCTCGCGGCTCAGGGAGCTGCGAGCTGAAATCCAGCGAGTAAATTACAGTATTAACTGTTTTTCCGCGCATGATTACCGTAATAACAGTATTCGTGCACAGACCGCGTGATTTTCGGCGTTTCCACCGACAACTGAATACGCCCCTATGAGATAAACGGACGATAAGAGTTAGAATAAAATATGAAAGTAGTTATAGAGGAAAAGCTCCACAGAGCTTCCTGTTTATTGTTTTTAAACTTTCAATTCTTTAGTTCTACCACTGGATTATTAGTAATTAGTATCAGCACACAAATCATTTACTAACAAAGGTCAAAAGTGCAAATGTTCAGTAACTCATAACCGCCAATGAGACATTAAAGGGGAATTCAATTAGCTGCGATACTCCAGTGAATATCGCGGGTGTGCACTTTACCCGTTACTACGGTAGAAATCTCTACTTGTTTTTTCAATGAGTTGAGATTTCTGGCAAAATCTCCACGGCAAAGTATCTTCGGAATGTCTGCGAAACACTTCGTGGTTAATTGAATTTCCCCCTTAATCTTACTCTCTAGGTTGCCCTAGTTTACACATAGCCGATTGGTGGTTATGAGTTCAAGACATTTGCACCCTAACATTTTCCTAGTGTTAATAACCCACTAGTCTA
This sequence comes from Mixophyes fleayi, assembly GCF_038048845.1. Taxonomy (NCBI): domain Eukaryota; kingdom Metazoa; phylum Chordata; class Amphibia; order Anura; family Limnodynastidae; genus Mixophyes; species Mixophyes fleayi. The sequence goes on from NC_134403.1 coordinate 270,791,468, forward strand.
ATAACCCCCTATACTTTTTGATCAACACTATGAAGTCACTATAAATACATGATGCTGTAACAATCCTCTAATTCTTGCTGTAACTCTCATTAAGAGGCTTTAGTGCAAGTATATACAAGCATTATCTACATCGACAAGTATGTTGTGTATGTATATATATATATATATATATATACACACATATATATATATAAATATATATATATACACATTCGCATTACAGAACTAAACAATAGACAATGCCTGTAAGAGACTTAACCGGTGGTAGTTACTGTTTTTCTAAAGACAGAATCAAGAGAAAAAAATATCTTACAGCTTTCGTGCACTGAACGTCCTGTCCTAGAAGCCAGTTTAGCTCCAGGTTCCCTTCCCCCTGGTAACAAGACTGTTGTCGTTCCTTAATAAGTGCGTTGATAGTCTTGATGGGAAAGACGCAGAGGGTGGAGTCATCAGGCGGTTGATTATACTGCTTTTGACCTTTCGAGAAGATGGCAAAGAGTACATCATCTTGAACAGAAATTTTCAGAGACCTAGCTAATATTTCACCTGGTTTAGTAACATAGGCAGCTTGCAATAGTCTATATTCCACCCTGTTCTTGGTGCATCCGATTGGAAGAGAAACATAAGAGTGAAATTTTGTGTCATTTTTACATAACCGCACAATTCGAGACGTGTAGAACAGATCATTTGCTGAATTGCTAGAAATACCTTCTGGACTTTCTGGTTGTACAGTAAGAAAATAGACATAGTTGCCACTGGCGAAACCGTAGATATAAAAAATATCAAAATGGGAGATCAAGGCGAGAGTATCAGATGGAATCTTGATAAGTGATGACACAAAGTCACTATAGAGCTCATAATCCAACATTGTAGATGATTCAGGATCCCTGGGCAACTTGCGAATTGATAGAGTAGGGAAATAATCCTGTTTGCCATCTACCGCAGTTCCTATGTACAGTTTGCCATCCTCACCTTCAGTTTGAACAATCACTCCATACATTGTACCTGTATCATTGACACTAGAAAGGTAGTGCTCTTTCTTATGAGATGGTTCTACCAGAATAAAAAGATCATCTAGACGGAGAAGCTTGCACACACCCTGGTACAAACTACCACAAGCCAGCAACCGGTTCTCAGAGTAGTCAATAATTAGCAGTTTGTTCACATTGTTTGTCAGTGTGCGAGGTTCACTACATGGCTGAACATTTTGAGGGGGGTAGCAGGATTTGTTGTCTTCTCCAGGACCAGTGTTGTGAGACACCAAGAGGGTCAAGTTTCCTGACAACTTATAGATCCGATTCACTGCTCCGACATATACAGCCCCTGTGCTTTGGTGCACAGTCAGATGACTAAAAGTCCAATCTCTTTGTTCACTGTGAAATGTATTGATGAGGGAAGCAACAGGGACATCTACAGATAGCATGGCCAAAACCAGCAAGACCACAGAAGCTGTCCGACTGTAGAAATTGAGACACTTCTCTGTCCAAACCTGTAATCTCTGCTGCTCCATGGTGTTGGATTGAGAGATGAAACCCAAGCTCTCTTTGGTATTCACTGCTTCCAAGAGTTGAAGTGTTCTTTACATGGTTCTAAAAGACATAGAAAAAAAAGTACAATTGCAATTTTAAAACATTAAAAAATCCAGCATGTTTATCACACAAATATTTGGACATAAAATATGCAAGTGTTCTAAAATGTAAATACTATATGAACTAATTTTTGTAATCATTTACAATACATGCTTAGCCATCTTCCCATTACCCTTAAAAAGTGTATTGTGTCTGACCTTCCCACTTACTTTCATTATCTGAATAAATAAAGTGATGTTAAAAAAAATGCATCTCTCATTAATAAATTCAGCACAGGTTACTGCAATAAGAACATTCCAGGAGCAGAGAATTTGGTAATAGGCTGAATAGATCATGTACCTGTTCAATATTCAATGATAGTGTTTATATACTGTAAGGAATAATACCCTCCTATCAGTGGCGCACGCAGGGGGGGTTTCTGGTTCTCAGTGGCGCACGCAGGGGGGTTTCTGGTTCTCCAGAAACCCTTCCTCTCCGCGAACCAACGGTACTGTACAGCAGCCGCGGCGCTGTCAAAGAAGCGTCCGCGGCAGTGCTGTATTGTAGTATAATACAGCACTGCCGCGGATGCTGCTTGACAGCGCCGCGGCTGCTGTAGAATTCAGACTCGCACGAAATGGAGCTGCTGCGCTCCCTCTCGCAATATTTTTTTTTTCCGGGGGGGGGGGGGAGGCGGAAACCCCCCCTTCTAAAACCTGCCTATTGTACATAAGGATATTCATTGCACATAAGGCTAAACAAATAACGATATTCCATATGTGCAGTTTTGCTACATATTTCAAGTAGCTCATAGTTTACAGTAGGTGTTAGACTATCTCATAAGTGTTACAGCCTGAAAAAAATCTTGCATAGAAAAGTCAATACTGTATTTTCCTCCTACTCAAAAGTGTTTATGGTAATTTTACATTGAATCAGGCATCAAAGTGACATATAAACACATCCATCAAAGGGTTATTTGACAATATGGATAAAGACTCCTGACCTATTCAATTTACACCTTCTATTTAGAGTCCGCAATTCTTGCTGTCATAGAGATAAACAGTTCCAGTCAACCAACAAGGGCAACGTTGCTGTATATACCAAGAAACAACAGACTTATAACTCAGTGACAAAGCCACCGAAGACAAACCTTTCCCCTCTCGGCTGTTCATGTTCGGAACAGGTGTTCTATCTCATATCCCATTTACGAATCCCTTGTACAATAATTGTTTTTTTACTCCCGGCAATGCAAAAATACAACAAGGATAAGTTAAAGCCTCCCTTCCCTGCAGCAATCACAAGCAGCAGCTTTACCAAGTGCAATCACAAGATTAAACATGGAACACGGAGGCAGATCCTGTGCAGATCTCCCGAACATCTCATCCCACAGGGAATATTAGACAGATGATCAGCATCTGTGTGGAGTAGAGGCCCACAAGCCATCATTTCAATGTAATTATCTTTGAGCATTTCTGGCCTCAAGAACAACAAAAATATGAGTCAAAAGAGGCTTCTTTTATCTTTGTGTACCTAGGGCTGGCGGGGAAGCATGAATGCAACCCAATGGTTCTTGATTGTCTTGTGCGATACGAGAAAAGGAAAACACTACTTAAGCCCGAGCCTATATATATATGAACAGGACGTGCCTGTGTTTAAATTGCAGACATTTTTTCTGCTGTCTGCTGGTAATTTTTCACAGAGAAGAGGAGACTGGGAAGAGAAGCTGTGCGATACGTACGTCAAGCAAGCAGAGAAGTGTGATCAATGTGTGACGCTACAAATTAACACAAGACCGGCTACTACTTTCTTCTTTATTAATCTAATGAAATACTTTATTGTTTGTTTCCTAGGAAATCTCATAAAATTTTTCAGAAATCCAGCAAGCAACATGTTGCAATATGCATACATAAACAGAAATTGATTAAATTGTTGGCAGAAAACAATTGTTTGGCACAGTTAGTAGCATTTATTTCTGTATGAATTATAACACTGACATTTATTTCTTATTATATTCAGGAATTTTCAATAACTATGCCATCTTTTCATGTTTCCCTAAGCTATCATGCCCCTCCTTGTCAGGCGCCATAAACACCACCTATGCAAATGATCACTGTGTTACATTATGTTCTTCAGGTAAGATGACATATGGGATACGTTTACAGTTTACCAAAGAAAAAATGCAGTACAATAAACACCAGGACATGTACGGGGTAATTCATGTGCAGATAATGTCATTAATAATACACCTGTGTGGCATAATGCGGTTTGTGTGATTAATGTGTACACAAAATAACAATAGCAATAGCTTTTCTACTGTACTTAAGCTGTCAGTATGAAGATACAATTTATAGCCATAAGCAATCCCCCTACTTTCAAAGACCAACAAAACTACAAAAGAATTGACGATGCTGTATAATAAGAATAATTGTCCTGTTGATCAAAATAAGTCATTCAGATATTTGTGGATTGTCACAAAGATAACACAGCTAATATATATATATATATATATATATATATATATATATATATATATATGTATCATATGAAGGAATAATACTTTTTTTTTCTCACTTTTACTTGGAGAATGCATGTCACTATTATTTCAAATATAAAACAACAAGGTGACTACACACTTTATTATTTATTTAGAACTGTCCTGGCTCTGTCCACATTGAGCATGATGACAAATTATAAAGTATACTAAGCGTACAGTTACTCTAAGCTGGTGGTTGCCCATGCAACACAAAAGCTTTATAGCCTTTACCAGACCCAGAACCGGAAAGAGGTTTGGTTAATATAAAATGTGAAGTACGGTTATAGTTATCAGCAGCTTTCTTAAGATGTCTACAATGACTAGTTTTATGTCGCCACGTTCCACTGTCTCACTTCACTTAAACCATAGCACACCACTGATAGCGGCACAAACAGGTTAGTCACCATTGGCTAGGGCCGTTAAGAGGAATTTCAGGCCCCGGTACAGCAACTTCTTGGGGCCCGTTCCATAGTCGCTGAAGGAGGTGTGACCACACTTCTTAGATTCTAAGTAATGCATTGACATCTTTACATTCTGTTTCATTGTTCATCATTTGTTTGTATTATGTTCCCCTAAGTGTACTGCGTGATATGTAGTATGTTCTATTAGAAGGTACCAAGAAGTGCCATGACCATATAAAACAAGAAGTCACAGGCTGAATGCTTTTATACACGAACGAAGAACCCTGAAGCAACTTCTAATACTCATTTTCTTTTATGTTAGGAGGAGATTATTGCTTATAATACACAATTTGCTTGTATGAGGTAATCCTCATATCCAGTTGCGTTTTGCATTTTGCCCTGGCTGACAGTCATGTATCCCACCACAGAACACATGTAAAATGACAAAATGACAATAGCAATATTTGTCATCAAATATAAGGTTATATTTCCCAGAGCCACTCGTCACCGAATACAATACAACACATATTGCACAATGGTTTACTGGACAGTTTACAGATATTCATGACACACACAAATATATATATATATATATATATATATATATATATATATATACATACATACATACATATATATATATATATATATATATATATATATATATATATATATATATTTATTTAGACTCTGTTTTCAATACAGTAAGGTCTTGCCCTTTTCAACAAAGGCCAAAAAATGTTTATGGAGTCCCAAAGTGTCAAGGTAGCTATATAACTAGTGTCTGCGATATCTTAACCTTTCACTCTCACAACTGACATTCTAACCTTCAAAGCACCTTTAAGGATAGAAATCATGGCCAGTTCAGGCACAGGAACCTCCAGAGAGATATTGTAGAGTTATGGCCAAGAGCATAACGACCTTTTAAATAGGAACATTCTGACTTCAAAGATTAAGGCTTCACTCTTTCCTATGGGAGGTATAAATCAGAAGCAAAATATATAGTTTTCTCCAGCTTAGCTAACAAGGTGTCTGTAACTTATTGCTATACCAGCTACTGTAGCTGCACAAAGACCATGAAGTACAGTAGAACAATGAAGAACTTTTTCATGGGATGGGCCAAGCATATCTGTGCTTACTTAGGAAATGTCTAGGTTGCTTTAGATATTTTATTGGTGATTTTGGGCAACAATTGACACAAGTTTTTTTCTCTGTACTGATATATCTGCAGAAATGTGAAAAATGTTTTTTATGAAGTTGCCTAAACAGCTAACCCCTACCCCAAAATACTTGATTTTTTAAATAGCCTTGGAGGTACTGAAAATCTTTCCACAACCTATATATTTAATAAGGTGCCATTTGCTTAGGAAAGTGCATACACAGGGCATATATCATCATCAGCTATCTATATAGCGCCACTAATTCTGCAGCGCTGTACAGAGAACTCACTCAGATCAGTCCCTGTCCCATTGGAGCTTTAAATTCTCTAACACACACACACACACACACACACACACACACACACACACACACAGTGAGACATACACATACACATACACTGTGAGACTACAGTCAACTTAATAGCAGCCAATTAACCTACTAGTATTTTTTTGGAGTGTGGGAGGAAAGCGGAGCACCCGGAGGAAACCCACGCAAATACAGGGAGAACATACAAACTCCACACAGCTAAGGCCATGGTTGTGCTGTGAGACAGAAGTGCTAACCACTTAGCCACCGTGCTGCCCCAAATATAGGTACAAGTCAATCAATGTAATAAAAACATTCAAATGTTTGATAGTGACACATGTAATATAAAGAGACCTAATTTCTTTGGGTAATTTAAGACATTAATGAGGCTGGACCATATAGTATTTTTGGGGGAAAAAATGGGCAAGTCTTAAACTGATAATGGGCAGGACTTTGAAGTGATGTTTCTACATTTTCCACCTTATGCAATTCCTTTTAGATCAGCAATCCTGTAAGATGCAACACAGAAAGCCTAGGTCATTAAGGAAAGGAAAACAAAGCAAAAAAAGGAGTAACTTTGCACCTTGGCAAAACCATTTTGCATTAGAGGGGGAGATAAATTTAAACCGTGGGGATAGATTTTTAGATGGGGTAGCGTATGTGCTAGATCAACTTGAAATTTTAATGTAAAAATAAAGCTATCAAGTATTTGTGTGCTACATTAAAAAGCAGTAGTATTTTCCTTACATGGAAAATAATAAACTAATTTGCACCCCTTGCATTGTAACATGGTTTGTCCAGGATCAGATTTACTAAAAAGTTCCCAAAAGATTATGGGTGTCCCAATTGTATGCTCTAGGTGGACAAATTGTTGTATTTGTGCATAATTAAATGTGCTGCTTGGAATCAGTCTTATATTATTTTATAGCAGGGGTCCAAATATAAAGAACAAAATCAAAAAACAAATCATAGTAGGTTCTATTGAGGGATGGTAGGGGGCCACAAAAAGGCATTGCGGGTTGCTCTGGCCCATGGAACATGTGTTAGACAGCCTTATTGCTTTTGATCTTTAAATGCCTGCACTGCATGTGGTATCATTACCATTAACTTAAAATATGTGTACATCTACTGTTAAATATTTATATGTGTTTGTTTGTATAAGTGCAGTGCTTACATCTAGCTTAGAGCACATATACTATATACATGAAATACCCTTTTAACCGATTTACTATCCAAAGAAACAGGCTTGCTGATGTGTAAAGTGGAGCTTTCCTCAGCTCGTAAACACTCTCTCACTGCCCGGGTGGGATGCACCCCATTAAAGAATGAATATAAACTGCTGAGAAAATTGAACATCTGTAAGTCCAAAGGAAAGACACAGAGTTGAGCGTGTTTAAAACTATACAATGGAAAACAAACCAGATACATGGAAGGTCAATAAAACATTATCACCCAGTTCTAATTAGAGCCTGCATGTAGCCAAGAGGGTCTCTTGACCCTGGCTAATTTATATGTTTTTAAGTCAATCACCCCTGGAAAAAAAAAATACAAGAAGGAATATGAGTAGAAAAAATGCATACATCTCTTTAGATATTTTCATGGAAATACTGCAAGCAAGTATATATGTATTTATGAATTGCTTCAGTTGCAGCTCTAGACAGAGCAAATTAATAAATGATCCATAGGCAGGGCCGGATTAAGGGAAGGGAGGCCCCCGGGCTAAGGGTACTGAAAGCCCCCCCCCCCCCCCCCATGAGATCCCCCTCCCCTGTGAGCTTACCTCCTTTCTTTGTTCCACTCCCTGTAGTGCTTAAGTATTACAGTGACAGCAGGCAGCTAACAGCATAACATTTGCTGTTAGGTGCCTGTCATTCTCCTTGAACAGGTGACAGTCGGAGCCTGGGGCGGGCCCCCCAGCTGCCTGAGGCCCCTGGGCTGTAGCCCCTTTAGCCCTATTGTTAATCCGGCTCTGTCCATAGGTAGAGCTTGTAGACTTTACATCCTGCCCACCTGTTGAGGAAGGGTGATGGCATTACATAGAATATTCCAGAATGAGGAAACATGTGTAGGGTTTATAATGAACATTTGTGTGTAGCGACCATACACCTGAAGAGCTGGCGCACATGGGCTTTAATCAATTAGAGAGAAATGGAAACCCACATAGAGATCACTGATCTCCATGAAGAAATATCAGTGAAATACATGACTGGGCAGGAATCAGGGAAATAGGACATGTTTTTCCATGGAGATCAACTATCTTTATTTGAGATTCCGCCTCTCCTCCACTGAACTGTCAAAAACTGACAAGAGGACAAGCTCAGTTCATTGATGCCCATCTGCAAATAGCCTAATGTAAGCTTGCGGGCAGGGCCTTCTCACCTCTTTGTCTGTTTTACCCAGTTTACTATGTTTGTCCCCAATTGTAAAGTGCTACTGAATATGTTGGCGCTATATAAATAAATGATGATGATGATGATGATGGAGGAATATGTAATTAGCACCACCACTGCTACCACTAAAAGTCATTGTTAATAATATGGAGTACAGAACTGTGTGTTATACCAGGGGTTGCTAAGTGGTTAGTGGTTAGCACTTCTGCCTCACAGCATTGGGGTCATGAATTAAATTCCCAACCATGGCCTTATCTGTAAGAAGTTTGTATGTTCTCCCTGTGTTTGCGTAGTTTCCTCCTTGGTGCTCCGGTTTCCTCCCACACTCCAAAAACATACTAGTAGGTTAATCGGCTGCTATGAAATTGACCCTAGTCTTTCTCTATTTCTGTCTGTGTGTGTTAGGAAATTTAGACTGTAAACTCCAATGGGGCAGGGACTGATGTGAATGAGTTCTCTGTACAGCGCTGCGGAATCAGTGGCGCTATATAAATAAATGGTGATGATGATGATGGGTCACTGCTTCTAATCTATTGTTTCAACTTGTCATATCTGGATCCAGAAGTTAATTGTACCGGGGGCGATTTAGGGGGGGCGATTTAGCCCCGCCCCCTTTTTGACACCTAAGGCTGCTGACGGCTGCACACTATGTGCAGATCCGTTCAGCAGAGAGAGTTAGGGAGAGAGTCCTGCCCGGCTGCTCTGATTGTGTCAATCAGAGCAGTTGGGCAGGACTCTCTCCCTAACTCTCTCTGCTGAACGGATCTGCACATAGTGTGCAGCCGCCGGCAGCAAGCCCCTGCTAGGGGGGGCGATCGCCCCCGCCCCACCCCCCGCCGGATCCGCCACTGTATCTGGTATAGCTATCACTATTAAAGATAACCAATGCTTATCTTTGAAACATACATGTGACCTGTCAACATTGATACAAATCAGTGTCAGTTTGCATACTCCACAATGCACCAATGTGAATGCGGACCCCAAAAATAAGTGCTAAAATGAAGCTGGTCCACAGTGTTACGGCTACAGTGATATCACACTTCATCTAAGATGTCACTGTCTGATACTTGTTGGCCTGAATCAACATGAGCCAGAACATAGCTTCAGTCCGTGTCCCCCACCTCCCCATCTGTGTTAGACAAGACCCTTGAAGAGCCTGATCCCTGCTGACCTGCATGGGAATCTCTGTCGTTTGCTGTCACCCGCTGCAATATCTCAGTCAGCTGTCCCTGAGGTGCCTTTTTACAGAAAAACAGTAATGTCTGCTAGCAGAGTTTCCAGTTCAGGCAGCTGAAAAAACAGTAAGGTTGTGCACAAAGAGTATTGAAAAACATCTGATATGTAGACACTTTCCTGCTAGTTTAACCCTTCACCTGGGACCACAGCAACTGCTGTACATGTGCACATACCTGATGTGTATAGTAAACCCCAGAGTGTATTCAAATACTAATATTGGACAATAGATAAGGATATTTTTTCAGTTAGTCTGCAGACATTTTTCATCATGTAAACAAAAGCATGCAAGTATGCCAGACAGGCTACGGACTACAATAGGGATTAGTCTGAGGATCTATGAGAACCAGTTCCATTAACCCTTTCCAATATATACAAATGATACAGAAGCATTCAGGTATATGTTTCTTTCCTAAATAGCAGAAAGAGAACAATTGAACAAAGTGAAACTGCAACCTGACTAGTTGTACGAATTGTAAACTTCTTCAGGGCATCAGAAGACAGGCATTCCATAAATCTGACAAATGTTTCAGTTTGCTGTTGGTTTATAAGGAAACCCTACACAAGAATCTATCAAACGTTCAAGGGATGTTAAAAAGAAGACCCAGCAAGAATTCTTTTTTTTTCACCTGGTTGGTAAAATGCCATATGGCTGCAAGCGACTACGGAAGACATTTAACGGTCCATTGGAAACAAAATTAAGAAAAAATATCAAAGTACGTGTATAATTTACTGCACAATATTGAGGGAATACAACTAAACTAATATTTTTAACTAAACCAATCTTTCAAACGGTTATCTTTTGACTTAAATGACCTCATTTAGAGTCGGACGCGAAGTCTGTGTAAGAAGTGTAGGAGTGGGAGTGTGCCGCAGCTTGGTAGGGTATTACGAGTGGCAAGCAACCCCAGTTGCGTCCCACTCTCAATACCCTACCGAGCTGTGAGCAGTTCCTGCAGCCAGCTAATGCTTGCGCCACCTAATTCCTGCAGCTTTAGCCCTGTTTTGAAGTGTGTTGCATCTGCACCTCACTGCGACTAGGATGTATTTACATGGTCCCGCTTTCACAATTCCGCGTTCCGCCCATTCTCTCGTAGTGAGTCGCAAGTATTAATTGCATCCAAGATGCAGGCGGATATGGTGCTTTCTGCACATGAGTGGCAGTGTTTTTAGGTTAGATGCCCCTAAAATGGACTTTGCGTCCAACTCTAAATGAGGTCCAAAGAGTACTACCTTTTGCCTCAGTAGTGGCTGAACCAACACTCACCAAAATAAAGCGACTTAGGCATTACATGACAAATATTGGTTATGGTGTCTAGTGAATTGATAGCAGCATCCTCATAAATGTCTTCTCAGCTCACACTAATTGCTGACTACTCTGTTTGTAAGCAACACATACTGGTTAATGAACTTCTAACTAGCATTGCCCTTTTATTATAAAATAAAGTGTTTTATAGACAAAGACTTAGAGGTATAGTGACTAAATTGCAGGTTTAAAAAAGTGGAGATGTTGCCTATAGCAACCAATCAGATTCTAGGGCCTGATTCATTAAGGATCTTAACTTGAGAAACTTCTTATTTAAGACTCCTGGACAAAACCATGTCACAATGCAAGGGGTGCAAATTAGTATTCTGTTTTGCACATAAGTTAAATACTGATTGTTTTTTCATGTAGCACACAAATACTTGATAGCTTATTTGTACACTGAAATTTAAAGTTGATATTTGTGTGCTACATGAAAAAACAGTCAGTATTTAACTTATGTGAAAAACAGAATACTAATTTGCACCCCTTGCATTGTAACATGGTTTTGTCCAGGAGTCTTAAATAACAAGTTTCTCAAGTTAAGATCCTTAATGAATCAGGCCCCTAGTTATCATTTATTTAGTACATGCTACAAAATGACAGCTAGAATCTGATTGGTTGCTATAGGCAACATCTCCACTTTTTCAAACCCGCAGTTTAGTAAATATACCCCTTACTCTTGGCTCAAAGCTGCCATTAGCACGTTGAGATGGTGGCAAGTGTAATTAAATAGCTTATCGTTCAACCAAGTGAAGATGTAGTAGACAGTGTCTAAAGATGCCTCAGTTCCTTAAACACTGCCCATAGGATTATCTCAAAGGTTTATGCTAAGAACCTATCACGCACCATAAACAAATACAACCAGTATCACTAAACAAATAAAACTGTCATTTCTCCTGACCCCTCTGAAAAAACTATAATACAGCATTTCAGCAGTGAGTATGGGCCTTGGAGATTGATCTGAAAGGCTTCAATTAAGCTGAAAGGAGTTATCTGGTATTTAAATAATTATTGGATGGAAGGAGTAATCGTGGGTCTCTGCTGATTTCTTTCACTGTCATCTTAATGGAGGCTATAAGATTATTATTCAAATGGCTTTGAGATTTCCTTCTGAAGGAAAGAAAAATGCAGAGACTGAGGGAGCAGGCAGGGACAGATCATTTAACTGTCACTGGCAAGGCTTGGAGAAGCATTATTAGTCTCTGCTCATTCCAGCTGTCAGTCATTCTCACGCGCACTACATTATTAGCACATATTTTATGCACAAGAAATAGAAAAGAAAAATATTAAAAAAAAAGAAAAGAAAGAAATAAAGCTCAGACTACCCCGCAAGAAATGACAGGACCAAAGGAACAATTTATATGTCAATGAGCACCAGCTGCAGCTCCTCTTATTATGAGGCTAATGTTGTATGTTATTCCCCATCCTTCCCAGCGCGCTTCTTCCTGTATTTTTAGATAGGGTATATTTGGATTTTCTTTGTTTGTTATCAACAAGACCTCGTGTACCATTGTAGAGCGTTTAAACGCCCCCCTATGCTGTATGAAGCACAAAATACAGTTTTTGTGTCCCATAAGGGGTTAATTATGTTGAAACAGAAAAGTAATTATATGCAAAGCAAAGCTCTTGACTGCAAGCCTGTTGCCTAATATTGGGGGATGCTAAATACACTACCCTACACTTTATATAACAGATAACATAAATGCTCCTATTGACTTTTCAAACATGTTACTCCCAGGTGTTTCACTTATGCTCATTAATAAAATATGATGTTAACATGTTATGTTTAAAATAAACTTCATTAAGCAGGTTAATCAAATGTTTAAATGAATCATTTTAACAACAAAGTGTACGTTTAAAGTATGGTGTATAACCTGTTGCATATTTTGGATTTCATTTAGAGTCGGACGGAAAGTCCGTTCTAGGCGCATCCAACAAAAAATCACTTCCGCCATGTGCAGAAAGCACCAAATCCGCCTGCATCTTGGACGCGATTACCACTTGCGACTCACTACGAGAGAATGGGCGGAACGTGGAATTGTGAAGGCATGACCATGTAAATACATCCTAGTCGCAGTGAGGCGCAGACGCAACACACGTCAAAACAGGGCTAAAGCTGTGCGGCAGGAATTAGGTGGCGCAAGCGTTAGCTGCAGGAACTGCTCGCAGCTCGATAGGGTATTAAGAGTGGGACGCAACTGGGTTTGCTTGCCACTCATAATCAGTGGCGGATTCAGGGGGGGGGGGGGCGATCGGGGCATTCGCCCCCCCCCCTAGCAGCAAAAAGCTAGGTCACAACCGCCGATCAAAACGGGAGGGGCGGGGCTAAGCGAGAGCGGGGGGCGGGGCTAAATGTGGGCCAGCCAATCCGAGTGGTCCCAGCGGGAGGGAGCGGGAACAATCACGGGCGGAAGGCGGGGTTTAACGCGAGCTAGCCAATCAGAGCAAAGGAGGGGCGTGATTATGCAAAATCACCCCCCCCTAAACATAAAGTCTAGATCCACCCCTGCTCATAATACCCTACCAAGCTGCGCCACACTCTCACTCCTACACTTCTTAAATGGACTTTGCGTCCGACTCCAAATGAGGTCCACTATATGCACCATGAAGCTGCCATCTGCCAATACAGAAACTTGCCACTCAGGTAGCTGCATTCAAATTTGTATCTCTAACAAACTGCATAAACTCAATTTGCTGATCAAAAAGAAATACAACTATATTTTTATTTGAGCTTTATCTGCGGTCAGGCTTGCCCTATTTTTATTCGAATCAACTTGCTATATTTCAGTCTCCTCACGTACAATAGGTTTGAGAGTTGTTCTCCAGTACAAGGATTTTAAACCTCATGGCACAGATGAAACATTTCAGGCATGGTCCACAACAACAGAAAACTGAAACAAATTGCTTTAAGTTTGCTTGGAATTTTCCCATGAAAACCAAAGTGATTAGCAGGATAGATTTGCCATAGTGTTCAGGGTGACTCCATGTCAGAAACACAAGCTGCGGACAACTGCATACTAGGCTATGTGTGTAAACTATACTATTAACAAACCCTTGAGGATTATAAGTGGAATTATCCAGCAGTATTTTTCAATTATTTCTCTGCATTTCCTAACATTTTAAATGGCCAAAAGGAGATACTTAAAATTTATGTCAACAACATATTAACATATGCACTTTCCTCTGAGAAATTAAATGTTGATAAAATCTATCTATAAAATGGACTTGAAGTCCATTTAATATCAAACTCCCATTCCTTTCCCAGACAGAACCTCTGCACTGAGGCCATTGCATGGTTGTTATATAACTGACCAAATATTGCCGTAAGTGCTGCACTGGTAGACCTATTCCAGCCAAATGGACTTTAACCCAACACACTCAATGATAAGAGACCATCTCCAAGCTCTTACCACCAATATACCAGATATTAGTGGCCCACAGAAAGAAAATCGCACGTGTTAGTTTTAGACTGATGTATATCTGCCTTACCCAGTGGTGTAGGAACCTGGCAGGCAGAGGGGGCAGTTGCCCTCCATGATTTCTGTTGGGTGGGCAAAGACTGCGTTTTGCCCCCCATGAACTTCTGCACAAAAGCCTTCTGAAGTCATGGTATCTGTTCTAAATGTGTGAAACTTTTTTAAATGATAGATAGTCTTAGTACAACTAACAAAAGTTCTTTAATATAGATTGCCTTTAGTATAGTTTTAATACAGAGTGCTTGATTTGTTCATTTAAAAAGATCTAATAACATTTAATAAATAACCTGTATTGATGATGAACAACTAGATATTCACTTTACTTTTACCCTAAATTTCATGCGGTGCGTCCAGTAACAAACATGAGATATAGCAATTTAAATTTATAGCACATACCATAACCAGTGACTATAGATTTAAAAATGCCCTCAAACAAATGAGATTAGTCTGTCAATGAAATATAAATAAAAACTAGGTTTAGGACTATGAAACCTGTAAATGTTTAAGATGAACAGCTGAATTTATGTATCTTTCTAACAGCTATTGTACTAATTGGTAATTAATATTAATAATAATATTTATTTAATAATGTATGAATACATTTTTGGCCACCCCCTGAAACACTGACAAAAATTAACATAGGATTGGGAGTCTTTGTATATCTAGTCACTGTTCCAGTTGTCGTAGAATGAGATACCAAATGTAAGAAAAAGGGGCTACAAGCCCTATAGTAGTCCTTGGCCTTTTGGCACCTCATGAAAATTTCGGTTCCTACGCCCCTGGCCTTACCCTAATTACTGAACAAAGTAATTAGAGGGGTCTTTAAAAATGATAGTAAGCAGGACTTTTAAGTGACTTTTTACTTAAAGTGTCTGTAAGGATGCATTTCCAAAGGCAAAATGTGGGCATGCACCTGTGTATGGGCACGAATGCCAAATAGGTGCATTGGCGCGAAAAAATATCTCCTGCATTTTTCACGGGCCGTTAACACATAAGTGTATGTTATTTTTTTAGTCTAGTAAGCTGTCACTTATGGTCAGTGTACTCTAGATATTTCCATCCCTCTATTCTCCCCACCTGTTCAGTGAATACAGTGTTTCTTTTACCACTATGAGCAGCTCCTTCATTGTCTGTAACTGATTTTTCTTTACCTTATATTAATAAAGATACTAGACTTGTACTACCAGCAAAATTTCAGCTAGCATGAAAATGAAGTTAAGCACCATTGTGAGATTCAGGACACAGGACCTGGTAGCCACCATTGAACCCATTGGATTGTAGAACATGCATGAAATAGGAGGCTGTAATTTTATCAAGATACTTTATCGACTCAGCATACATAAAAAGTACATTACAATCAGATCAGATGCATGCTACATTCCAGCAGTAACCAGCATCAAGAATCTGCTAAAAGCTTTGCCTGAATATAGGTTTAAATAGCAGACCAAGCAACCATGGAAACATGGAGAAGACGGGGGACAAGTTGCAGCTTCCAGTTTCCTGTACACACGGAATCATAAGGCTTAAAGCATATTTGGACAAGGTATTAGAATTTAGATTGATCCGCACTTAAATTACAAAGAACATGTGTGGAAACTTAAAAAAGGCCCTTTGTTTTTTAAGACGAACTCATACTTGCCAACTTTTCCTCATTGGCTTCAGGGACATCCCGGGGAAGGTGGACGTGCGGGGGTGTGGCTTGACGAATCACATTATTTTGGACCTTCCCCTATACGATTGTCACCATTTTGTCCAATTACAGCAGGGGGCGGGGCAAAGATGACACGATATTTGCATCATTAAGCCCCATTTATATATTGCGGGAGCGACAACCGGGAGGTTGCCCTGCTCTCCAGGGAGCCCTGGAGGTCTCCCAGAAATGCAGGAGTCTCCTGGACATTCCGGGAGAGTAGGCAACTACGAAAAGCAGCTAATGAATCTCTAGAGACTGAAGTGTCTTTTACATTTCTGTCTCCATTACTGAAGTCATGTTGTCTTACCTGTCAGTCTTTGATTACATTTTGGTCTCCATGAAAATGGCCACCTCCATAAACATCAATACATGGACATAGGACACAATTTCTGAACTGTGTCATCATGCCACAGATGGCGAAACCAACCACGTCTTGTACTGGCTCAGCATCAGGGAGAATGCCAGACTCTTCAGGGAGTGAGGGAGATCACCCCTATTTCAGGGAGTCTCCCTGACATTCAGGGAGAGTTGGCAAGTATGGACTAACTCAGACACTAATGTGCTCCTCGGGCTGGGCGCATCATTTTAACATATGAAGTGATTCTTGTCTATCAGTCAGACAAACACAGCAATTGTCCGACTGTGGAAGGACAACCAAACAGTTTCACATGTACAGATGATTCACTATTGTTCAAGACAATCATCTCGATCAAGCGTGTGTCACATGACAGATTAATTGCGTGTTCATCTCTAACCCCGCCACACTTCAATAGAATTTCAATTTATTGGGTGGGATTAGCATGATTGGGTACAGTCTGCTCAATTCATGAGACAATGTTTGTCTTGAACGATTGTGCTCCATCTGTAGCAGGTCCCATTGGAACTTTTGTTGACAAGTTATCGGATATGTCTGCCATGATACTGCTGTGCAGATACCATCGCATGACAAATTGCAAGTGTCGTACTAGCCTAACACTGCGATCTAACAATTTTAAAAAGAAGAACTGTTTGTAAATCGTTAAAGAGTATGTTATAGAGAAGAAAAATCATGTCACCAGTAAGGTTAAAAAAAGACACAGATCTATTTTATTAAATTGTAATCGAGTTTATCCAGAGGATTGCAAAATAAAAACCCGAATGAGACAGTTATCAATTTAGATTCATAGTGGGAGGGGGAACAATTACTGACCTTAAAATTGGCCATGAGATAGATTCCTTGAACACGAGGGGCCAATGCAAAGTTGGACAAAATTGTGCCCCAAATCGCAGGAGCAAATGGTGTTCACTAAAAAGCTGCAATTGCGAACATGTGCAAAGCTGAGACTATCGCAAGCTACATGCAGGTCTGCACTAGTAACATATGTGCAGGTCTGCATGACAATCATACTTGATATACACTTACGCCCATGTTTATATTCATTTTCTTTGTAAATTACGTATTCACTATTAGGTATCTGTAAAACTTTAAAAACCTCGCTAATACAGGAGAAACAACTCCCCCTCTCACGTATGTGGGAAAAAAAAATTGCTTAAAAACACACACAAAAGCATAATATATGCACATGGGAAGAATAAAGCACCGATCAGTATCAGCGCCAGAATCATGCAAATCCGCATAGGGGCATATGTGTGGCCACTTTCTGGCATGTGGGCACCATTCTCGCCAGGCACAGAGAGATTGCACATAAGATACGCAACCATCGCCGTAGTACTCACACTGCATCAGCCCCATAATGTCCTCTACTAATTCTTATTCATATAACCCAGTGAATTTGCCGTCACCATATATATCAAGGTGCCTTTCTAAAATAAAAAAAATAGCAGCCTGTCTCTGAACCCTCTTGAATTCTTCTATTTCCTTATCACAGTGAGGTGCCCAAAACTGTACCCCCTTTCCAATATTTGGACCAACTAGTGCCTTATAACATGGTAATACTATGTTTACATCACATGTACTTATCCCTGTTTTTATGCATCCCAGGATTTTATTCACCTTTGCAGATGATAAGTAATGAAAGTTATTGTGCTCATCTTTATCCCTAGATTGCACATGCTCAGCATTTCAACAAATGTACTCATGATTGCATCAAAATCAATCGGTTAACATAAAGTACATGTGTGAATACGGGGTTGTTTGTATAAATTGCTCTTTTTTTCTGCTGAGTTTGCATCAAGCCTGAATGTTAGTGCAGGAATAGTGACATTTGCATTTCTCAGACACAGCAGCATACATTACTCCCAACTGCCAGGCAAGGATTCCGGGCAGTGGTATGCAAAGGAGATGGCTATACAATGTGTACCTGCCATGCTCAAAGAAAGTATTCTAGGAAAATGTTATGGTATCAGGTGCAATATTTTAAATCCATAGTAGAACCTGTTGCTGCTTATGCTTATACCTGAGGGAAATAACACTAATAAATTTAAAATAGCGACCGTTTGTTTTAACAATGAGCTGTTGTATTTGTCAGCTCTACACATCCTAGTGTAAGAAATAAGGTGCCAACATCTCTGCATCTCCTACTGGAGGTGCAGAGGGGGTAGGGGGGGGGGGGGGTCTGTTATGTCAGAGACATAGGGTTAGATTTACTAAGCTGCGGGTTTGAAAAAGTGGGGATGTTGCCTATAGCAACCAATCGGATTCTAGCTGTCATTTTGTAGAAAGTACTAAATAAATGAAAGCTAGAATCTGATTGGTTGCTATAGGCAACACCCCCACTTTTTCAAACCCGCAGCTTAGTAAATCTAGCCCATAATCTAATGGCGTGACATGCATTGGTGCAGATCATGTTAGCAGTATGATGATGTGATTCATGTCATAACACTGGGGTACGCTCACCCTTTCTCTGTTTGGCCCAGCTTCAGGGAGATTGCTAGACACAGTAGTCTGGGAGGTCACTCACCGCTTCAGGAGTCTCCCGGACATTCCGGTTGAGTCAGCAAATATGAGGTTAATAAGAGTAATAATGTAATTAGGACTATAGTTAGAACTTATTATACTAATATGGTTTTGATGTATGTGAAGTACATGCATTCACTGAGTGCTTTTCAGTTGAGATAATTGAGCTTTACGTGCAGTCAAGTGTAATACATACTGTGTATACCTTATTGTATGACCCATTCAACTGATCCAAAACGCTCTGCTGACGACCTTCCCAGTGATTTTTCTATTGCAGTAACCAGGGCTGAATTATTTAATTGGTGTTAGTGGAAAAACCTTTCTAATCCACTAACTGACTGCTACAATAGGAAGATAAAAAGGAATGAATATGCCGAGCAAGGTTGCTTCATCTCTGGCATTGCAAGAGTAGGCATCAGACGAAGAGAATAGTTGAGGAGATCGAGGGTGTTTATTGATAAGTGAACATTTAGGCATTATTATTATTATTATTATTATTATTATTATTATTATTATTATTTTTATTCATTTTTATTTGTAAGGCGCCACAAAAAGACTTTAATTTCCCCCCCATCTCTGATCTCCGCCCAATATATTTATAATATAATGCATTTTGCTTTTTTCACTTGCGTATCTGTAGAAAAGCACATTCCTATCCCACTTCCACTAATTTAATAAAAATATTGAAACACACAAAATGAATAAAGTCATTAAATTAAGTAACATGAGTTTAAGACAGCCCCGATGTCTCCCAACTCTCAGCGTTAATTTAAGACATAAATGAATTTAAACCAAGCAGTTTTTAGGAGAAAACCATAAAAGTTAAAATGAATTGAGCAGGTGATCCAAAATTGGTAGTAGACTTAGACGTGACATTTGTAATGAAAACTCATTTTCAGGATCATCCACCAGCCAGTAAAAAAAGAGGTGCAGACTGATTTTATGGGGGGTGAATCCAAAGAACATGGAATGGGTGTACACTTTGCAATGCACATGATAAACAAGTAGGTGCAGTTTTAGTGGTTCTAAACATTTCACAAATCGAAAGTGGGATAAATAATCCCCACAAATTCCTAATCCACCATAATTACCCACACATTTTCGCAAGTCACACCTCTTTTGGGGTCCACGAATCAGAAGAGTCTCCTTTGCCCTTTGAAAACTACATGAAAACTACATGTATAAAGAAAAAAAAGACTGAAAAGTTGTGTAAAACTTCAATAAAGCAATTGAGAATAGCAATATTTTAAGACCAGTTTATGGTCCAGAAGAAATCTAAAACGCTTATTGTTTTATTTTATAAATGTATTGCACTTATGGTGCAAAATGATCTATATTTTTTAAACTGTAACTGTATATTAGTTTTTTCTTTTATTATTTATTAGACATGTTGAATGTATTTTATTTTATGGGGTCGGTCCTGTAATAATCTGATGCCATAGCCATCTTTTTTGTTGTTTCTTTTTCAATAATAAAGATAGAGAACAGAACATCTTGCTGGGATTTGCAGTTCTCCAACAGCTGGAGAGCCACAGGATGCCCACGTCGTATACAATTATAGTTTAGGCAACCCGTTTATCTTATAGCAGAGGTGGAACTACAACTGTCAGCATGCTGAAGCATGTACTTACACAAAAGCAGGAGAACCGTGGATTACTAATTGTTTTTCCAGATTCTTCTATAATGCACAGTCAGTACCTGACTACAGACCAAGGTCAGAAGACCAACATTTTATAAATAAAGATTAAGAGGTGTTAGATACGATTATTGTAAATTAAGTTGTTTAGGGAGCTCCTGCTACTAGTTTCCCTGTGATAGTGATAATTAGCCTAGACTGTCTAGCTATGGGATTGGTTATAGAATTCATCAGGATACCATGCTATCCTGTAAATAAAATTAAAAAAATAAAAACTACATATATATTCTTTTTATTTGCATCTCTCATCCTGGGTCAATATAAGTACCTCATATTGAATCAGTGTCGGACTGGGGCATGAAGGGCCCACCGGGGGACTGCAACGCTAGGGGCCCACCAGTGGGGGTGTGGCCGGCCATCATAGAGGCGGGACCAGACACTAGAGGGGGAGTGGTCAGCTCACGAAGGACAGCTAGTACCATAGTGTAGTATATAAAGAATGCAGTGTGTATATAGAGTACACAGTCTTGACCTGCCCCTTAGATTGGGTAGAACAGTCACCAAAAATTGGGATTGTTCCAGTAAACCAGGCTTGGCTAACATGTGGCACTCCAGGTGTTGTGAAACTACAAGCCCCAGCATGCTTTGCCAATATATAACAACTTATTGCTGGAAGGGTATGCTGGAACTTGTAGTTTCACAACACTTGGAGTGCCACAGGTTAGCTAAGCTTGCACTAGACTCAGAACATTTTACAGACTGTCCTACCTGTTGTTGTCACTTTTACCACCTGTGGCTTCTGGTTTCTTTAGTTGCGGCTTGTCTGTATCCTGGAATGTTGAGGGTCCTATTTGGAAAAAATAATGGATACATTTAGAAAACACCAACCATCCCCGCTATTAAATCAACAGCACCCACATTTAATAAATAGGCCTCTCTCCAGCCCCAACATTAAAGTAATAGTACTCACATTTGATAAATAGATCTATTTCCCTCCAACCGACCCCAACATTAAATTAATACTATTCCCATTTAATAAATAAACCTATTACCCTCCCTCCAAACAGCCCCAGCAAGAAATTAATAGCATTTACGTTTAATACATCCATTTCCCACATTAAATATTAATATTCACATTTAATAGATAGCCCTCCTCCCCACACTCAGCCTACATTCAATTATAGACCCAAACCACCCCAGCAATAAATTAAAGGTCCCATCACCCCCTCCCTATAGTGTTCTCTGTACAGCCCCCCTCCCTATAGTTTAGCAAAGGCAGCCCCCTCTAATTATAGTTTAGCATAGGCAGCCCCCCCCTCACTATAGTTTAGTATAGATAGGCAGCCCCCCTATGCCACATAGTAGTGCCCCCAAAACAATATTATGCCACACAGTAGTGCACCAAACAATGTTACTCCACACAGTAGTGCCCCAAACAATGTTATGCCACACAGTAGTACCCGAAATTCACATATGCCACGTAATACTGTCCCCAATTCATATTATGCCCACAATAGTGTCCCCAATTCAAATTATACCCTCAATAGTCCCCCCCAATTCACATATGCCATGGAATAATGCTCTCTCAATTCGCGCACACACTAATATATATATATATATATATATATATATATATATATATATATATATTTTCTGCAGTAAGCCTCTGCTTACCCAGTAGCTAGAGAACAGATGGAGGATATATATATAAGATAATTCTGTGTCAAGTGAAAGTCCTGGAATTTGGAGGAAATTAAAAGACATATCCAATAATATTAAATAAAAATAAGAAAATCTACTTACCCATATTTTGATTGATGCAGCCTCTGCTCCTTAGTCCTTCAGCGGCGGCGGGAGCATAAGACAGTCAGCTGACAGGAGGAGGAGGGGGCAGGTCACATGATCGCAGCTGCGATCGCATTTGAAAGATGACTGCAGCCAGTCATCTGTAGCAGCAGGGACACCGATCACCAGGTGAGCTGACCCCCCCTGTGATCCAGAACGTGGCTGCCGGCTGGATGACAAGATACGTATGTTCAGCAGCCATTCATTAATTCCTGGTTTAAGTTAAATGTTGTACGAGTATTCCCTTTATTATTCCGCTCACGCTCAGACAGTTTGTGTGTAACACACTTACTGACAAGAAGTCTGATGTGCGTAGGGGGAACTGTTCCCTGTGGTCAAAACCTTATCTGGAAATATCTGACAAGAATCCCTAGACCTGGTCTCCCAGCAGGGACACGCTCCTCTGTCTAACACGCTGACTGGATCTGGGCACACGTACTGCGTGTAACACGGGTGATATCAGGATGGTGATTGGGGAACTCTCCACACCAGGCCGGCAGTGAGAATGATTACAAAGGTTTATAACAAGCAGACTAGATGAACTCTGTACACACAGCAGCAGGGACGCCGGGGAGGGCAGCAGGGATACCGAACATGTGAGCTGAATGGGCTCCACCCACTTCTAGAAGGGGGTGTGGCCGTAAGGCCGAGGGGCCTACCGGTGATTTTTCTGGTAGTCCCGTGGGCCAGTCCGACACTGCATTGAATCACCACTGGTGATTGAGTTAAGCTTAGTCAAAAAATAAATCAATCAACTTGACTAAAACGGTCAGTGTGACCTCCCCTTATAAATTCTATAGCCAGCGATGGCCAGCACTGCGTCTTTCAACTGTGTCATGTCTGTGGTGCCTGCTTTAATGTACAAGAGTTCCATAAGTATAAATAGATGATGATGATGATGATAAGTCCAATAACAAAAACTGTTCTGGGTTCCTGTCCTTCACCCAATGTGTTCTGACACTGACTGTGCTTTTAACACACACAAGCATTATAAATATTTTTTTTAATATAGAAAAATGCCAATTCCTCTTAAAGAATGTTCTGATTGCCCTTGTAAATAGTGCAAGTTCTACATTCATTTTTTTTTCAGCTGGCTATTGTTCCCACTGACAGCTCCAACCCAGTTATAATCACAGTAAACAACAGGGTGGTCTTATTCTAATAGGTTTACAGCAGCCCTGAAGAACTTGCCCCAGGGACCTAGAGACTGGAAATGTGGGAGGAGAGATAAGCAGCCATAACAAGTTTTCCTATGTAAAGAACTTTACAATGCATATATTAATAATTTCATAGTCAAATAGCCCTGCAGATATAAGACAGCCATCATTTGTGGTGCTTAAAACATTAAAAATGTGTTTTTTTTACATTTATTTTTGTGATAGTGTCCCTTTAAATTCAATGTAATTAGGAAAACTAGTCATTAGACATAGTGGTTTAAACATACTGTTTAAAACACATGTGTGACGCCATCTTTAAGAGAAATCCCTAAAATCAATACTTTTCCTTAGAAATGGACAGACAAGTACTCGCTTCAAAGCTTGACAGAGATGCATATTGGTTTAAATTCTATTGAACAAGTACAAATCCTTAGGCATGTTTATTGAAATATGGGTGTGTAGTGTTTAGTGTTTTCTTTTTTTCTTTTACTTTATGTTTTGAGATTTGTTACACCTTTTTTTACAATGTCCTTTTTCATTATTATTATTATTATTATTATCCCTCTATTTATAAAACACCAATGTATTCGACACATTTCATTTGCAAGTAAACTAACAAATACTGTAACAAATAATGAAACAAGTGTGAGAATGTGTTGCTTGTTAAAGCTTACAATCTTTAGTATTTGAAATATATTTTCCATAGACTATCATTAACGACTTCTTAGTTCATTTTAATGTTTTATTGCAAATACTTATTTGCTTTGTCGTCTGACTCACTATACAGCACTATGGTACTTTATGAATAATTGCACACAAGGTTAGTCATCTGTATGCAATGTTTACGAACCTGCTTCATGGTAAAAACAAAATATAGAGGTCTGATAATAAGGGGCACTGAGGTAAAGTAGGTGGTTAGAGGTAATCAAGCTTGACATCCTTTTACAAACTCACTGTACTGGGGTCAAATAAATAGGAATGCTTGAGCTTAGATACAAAGGGGGTTGAGTAGATAATGTATTTGTTGGAATATAGACAATAGAGAGTTGTAGTGAATGGAATAAAATCAGGAGACGTAGAGGTTACCAAAATGACTAATGGAGTAGGTAGATTGGATGAATGGAAGCATGTGCCCACTACAGTTTGATGCCAAGGAATGAAAAATATGCACTTGGGTCACACAAATCAAAAGAAGCATAAATGGCACAAAAATAGCAACTATCTCCAGAAGGGAAAAAAAAAAGATACTATGCTAAGAAGGGAAATAACTAAAGGACACAATAATTATAGCTTGGAGTTGAGAAGGAAAAGGAGTGATATGACAGAAGCTTCCAAATACAACAAGGTTTAGACATGGTACAGAAGGAACCCCTTTACAGAGAAAGAGAAATATTAGAATAAGAGGGCATGTACTAAAACTGGAGGGTAGCAGGTTTAGAGGAAACAAAAACTTTACCAAAAGTTAAAACAGGAGAGGACAGGTGGAATAGCCTTCCATCATCAGTTATTTATATAGCGCCACTAATTCCGCAGCGCTGTACAGAGAACTCATTCACATCAGTCCCTGCCCCATTGGAGCTTACAGTCTAAATTCCCTAACATACATACACAGAGAGACTAGGGTCAATTAGATAGAAGCCAATCAACCTACTAGTATGTTTTTGGAGTGTGGGAGGAAACCAGAGCACCCGGAGGAAACCCACACAAACAAAGGGAGAACATACAAACTCCACACAGATAAGGCCATGGTCAGGAATCGAACTCATGACCCCAATGCTGTGAGGCAGAAGTGCTAACCACTAAGCCACTGTGCTGCCCAACAGAGGTGGTAAAGGGTAGTATAGTAGGAGAATTTAAAGATTCTTAAATAGCATCTGTGGTTTTAGGAATATACATTTGCAGATTAAATGGGCCATGTGGTTCTTATCTGCTGTCAAATTATATCTATTTATTGTCTTATATTCTGTTTATTTTTGATTTTACAGTTTGTTCTTTGCTTACTGATTACTCTGTCAAAATTGTGGAGGGGGATTAAACTATGAAGTACTTAATTACTAATTTAGGAGGAGGGAGCACTAACTCTGAATACAGCCCGGGTTACAGTATGGAATCCCCCCCCCCCCCATTGTTATTACTTATTCAGTAAAATTAAACAGGCACAACTTTGACACTGACAAGTATGCTTCATACTGTGCACTTTCTTCCTGTGCAGGCGGGTAAACTGTGCAGAATCAAGCTAAAGAATTTAATATGTCCATTCAAAGCACTGACAGTTCTGACAGACATTTCCCAAAATTCTCAGTGGTACATAATGGGAGCCAGCAAAACAACCATCGTTATGGTAAGTAATGCTTTGATAAAAGGACACATGTTTAAACTACTTTTAATGTCCGTTTCGTGTCAGGAATCAGCATGAAACAAAGGAGAATATTTTCATGCACCACAGCTGTCAAAGCACTTTACATATTTCATATTTCTGAGGCAGAATGCGTGTTTGCAATGCAGAATACTTTGCAATTTAAAAAAATTCTATTTAATGAGTGCCATGTGATAAAATCACCACCTTTGGAATTCAATCTAGTTTACCCACTCGAGTGTCAGCTTTATGTGACCTTGGAAAATTCACTCTGTATTCCCTGTGCCCCGGGCCCAAACAGTGTAATCTCTGTGGAACAGGGGGGCTGATAATGTCTACATTCAACATGGCGTAAACACAAAAAATATTGAAATTCCTGAAACATTCTATATATTTGTCCTATTGGCACTTTTACTGCTGTTGTCCTGTTCTTTTTTTTTTTTTTTCTTTGCACAAAATGCACATTAAGCGTCTCAGGAAACCACTGTCTGAAACCAACAGGATTACAAGTGGAGAAATCTCTGTTCACTGGGCATTACCTCAGCCGACAAAAGCGGCTAAGAAACTGAGTGAATTCCCAGCTGCAGCAGTACTCTGCTCACCTTGTAAGAGTGATAATACAGCAGAGTGCGCACTGGTCTCACATAACTTGGTTTGCAATCACATTTTAAAACAATATTACACAGAAAATAGATGTATTCTGAAAACAATAATTATTTTGCATATTTCCTAGACTTTTATTGGACAAAATGAGAGTACTCAAGTAGGTATTTTATCATTTTATATCCTTTTTATTTATATTGAACTGACATATTTTGGAGCAATACACAATTAGAGAACTTTATTCAGCTACATTAGTCTATACCCAAGGTAATATCACAACCTAGTGTCCCTACCACAGTCACACAAACACATCAGGCCTAATTAGTCAGTTAGTTAGCATTGGTGCCTCACAGTTCTGGCACAGTATAATAAACACTTTTACATAGGTGTGAAGTTTCAACAATACAAACTTCCACTTCTTCTTCTCCACTCCACAGAACTCCATTCCGCACTGTAGGGTACTAAAGCTTATCAAAAGAAAAAGGGGAGGTGTTACCTATAGCAACCAATCAGATTCTAGCTATTATTTATCTAATACACTCTAAAGAATGATAGCTAGGAACTGATTGGTTGCTATGGGCAACACCTCCTTGTTTTATTTTTATAAGCTTGAGTAAATTTGCTGAATATATATCATACTTGCCTACTTTGATAAATGGACAGGATGCAGGAGATTGGCTATCCCGAATTCAGGAGTCTCCCAGACATTCCATGAGAGTGTGCAAGTTATTATATCCTGCTGTGTGGTGTGATTGAGGTAGGAATGGGAACATGTAAGGCTAAAATCCACAGGTGATAGGGCCAAATACGGAATGAGTGGAATATAGTGTGGAAATGTTTTGAAACTTTTGCTCATCTCTAGTCACCATCATGACATATATTTCTCATATGGAATAGGAAAAATGATTGTAAAATTTAAGAAAAACCACGGAAGAACAAGTAATGTCACTATCCTGATATCGCTATCGCCTTCTAAGGATAATATTGAAACAATGCTTTATTTAAATAAAGCATATCTTCTCATTCTAATGACAGGAAAACTTTTCTCTTTTTATTTACAATATTTTCTTCTTTATTTTTGTGGTGAAAATGTAACTAGAAGCTCAAGTCTTGGCTTCCAGTTCCACTGCAGGCGTGTGAACCAGCAAGCCAGGTCACATATGTGCAGATAGACCCATGCTGGCATAGCAAATGGTAAGTTCATCCTTAACGCTGCCAGTCAGTATTGCCAGGCAGCTGCTCTAGTGATATTATAATCGTAAATTGTGTCGATAATAGATTTCCCATTGTTGTGATAAGTAGAGATATATAAAAATCTATGTTATCTCCAGACCATGGTAAATAGACCCATAAATGCCACCTGAAGTTACAGAAAGCAATCAATTCAAAGGTATCCCTTACATATCATTTGTCCCATTCATAAAGAAAATAGAGACAGAGACGATGAGGAGGACGAAGCAACATGTATTGGGGCTTTTCCTGGTCCAATTTCCCTGTTACTATGTGTTTTTGACTTTTTGATTTCTACTTCTAACAAAAATATATTTTCCCTTGCTTTAATGTTAGTCTTTTGTATATCTACCACTTATAACACACCTTTAAGTGTCACAGAGCCATTTATAATCATTATTCCTATTCCTTACAAGTACTACATATCATGATTGTGACAACTGGGGTATATGTGTGGAGGTTGCTACCAGCAGGTTAATCATACTTGCCAACTCTCCCGCAATGTCCGGGAGACACCCGAAATTCGGGTAGGTCAAAGAGCAGGCAAATATCCCGCATATGGCATCTTGCGCCTCAAAATAACGCGATTCACTGTGAATCTCATCATTTTGCCCCCCCCCCCCCGCAACAAAAATGGCATTTTGTCGCGGGGCGGAGTTAAAATGATGTAAACAACCACGCCCCCCTGCCTGGGATCACCCGGAATTAACTTACCAAAGGTTGGTAGGTATGAGGTTATATGACACTCACACACTCTATTTGTTGTTCCTTACACAATCTTTCTGAGGCTAACATCTTTGCATTGTGTTATAGACTTCCTAGAGGCATGTCACAAACCTTATATTTATTTTTACTTTTACTTGTTATTAACATTGTGTATGTAACTACATATTTTTAAAAGTGGACTTTCAATTTTTGATTACTTTGGTTGTTTGGAGTAAATGACGTTTTATTTAGGTATTCCATACCTTATTTTGTGGCAGTCCTCTTTTGCTTGCATACATTTGTGTATATGGCCCCTTATTTAGATGTAAATAAGGTTTCGCCTCCCCACAGTTCATGGTATAATTATAATTAACTATGCGGTAGATTCAATTTGGCGCAAGGTACTGCGATGTGTCTCCTGAACAGTCCAAGGAGACATATCAGGCCTGATTCATCAAGGAACGTAAATTGCACGCAGGTACGCATCTAGTCAAGTTCAAGAAACGTTTCTATTTCAGTATGTGTCTAAGTACTCTCTGCCTATATGTCACTTGCCGCATGCAGACAGACACAATGCACTGCAGGATACTCACAATGTATAAAGTCCCATCAGAACAGACAGATAAAAAAATGATTATTAAATACATTAACACCTGTTACTAATATAATCATTACTAAAAATATATATATATATTTTACATAAAATAAATATAGCAGGTTGTTATTAATGCCTACTGTACACAAAGTGCATTTTTACAGTTGCACTTAATTGAAGACACATGTTCTGGTATGGATATTGGACTATCATCACTATCAATCGGCACTTACACCTGCCCTGTAGCTGGTGCAAGTGATACGGATAAAAATGACAACCCGAGCAAAGCCGTAACTTAGAATTCTAGCCCTCGATTTTAACCAAATGTACCTAAAATATTCCTAAATTGTACACCCCTTCAGCGTTGCGCCCTGAGCGGTCACCCCTGTCGCACAGCCCTAGTTACGGCCCTGTACCCGAAAACAACTACATGCATATGCCCCCTAACCTCCTCAATTCTGCCCTTGAAATTATAGGCTGACAGAAGTGTCCTTTGCTTTCGAAGATGAATTGCATGCACTTGCGATCACGTTTCTGAGCATGCACAGATACATTTTACAAAAAATATGTCACGCAACGAAACTTACGTTCCTTAATGACTCAGGCCCATTGCCTCTATGTATTTACTCAAATTTCCGCTCATTTTCCCTGACGTCCCATAGAGATATGAGGAGGTAATGAGCGGAGATTCCTTACCGCACTGGCCAGCGATAGTCATAGGCAGAAATCAATGCAATGTCCGTCGGCACCTCGCGGCCAATTGAATCTGCCCAATATGTCAGTATAATAAACTGGATCTGACTAATCATGTGCCTATAAGTCCTCTAAGCGATTCATGCCGATCCACACGATAAATGTACAATAAAATGTTGGCATTACATTCAGATATTATGTTGGATCATTGTTACTTCAATACGTCCAGGTCATGGCCGTTCACACCATCAATAGCAGCAGCCTTATGGTGGCAAAATTACTCTCAACCCTTCTGGTGCCAAACCTCTACTCAAAAGCTGAAGAATTCAATGTAAGACTTAGTTCACACCATTTCTCTCATTTACAAATGCGTGTTAAGTGTTAATTGATAATTTTGCAATTACAGAGAATGGGAGTTTTTTTAGAATTAGCACTTCACACCCTTTTGTAAAAGAGCCAAGTGATTTTAGAGGTGAGTTGCAGAGTATCACATTTACATTGAAGCCTAGGTGTAATTATGTGCATGGCCCTCTTATTTCTATCAGTGACACTGCAATATAGCAGGGGTAAATCACTTTGTAGTTGTGGCTACATATGATATCCAGTCAGATAATACCTTCTACAGCTGTGTAACTGGGTGGCAACAGCTGTCACTGACATTTACACAAACTACTTCATAGGATACAAGTGTCCTCTTACTAACAAGCGTTCAAAAAAACATTATGGCATCTTGCAGGACACCACCCCTCACTTGGGGGTAGCTCACTAAACCACAGTATCAATGTACTGTCTGCCAATGCGTAACAAGACCCCTATGATTCTGCAAAATAGGATTTAGGTAAATGTTTTTAAAATAATGGAGTTCTCCTCTAGCCCCTTCAGTAGAGAGCGATTAGCTGTGATGAGTGGTTTTATTAAGAACAAAGCCCTGTGAATGAGCCTCTTTCTACACTGTGATACTCTGCTCCAGCTGCAGATCAAGCCACGTTCTTTGTCATTACAGTAAGGAAAAAATAATATTCCAGCCCTCTACTGTTACACAGCCACAGAGAGGCTGAACCAGTGCAGAGATTTTACTCTGTCAAGGGGGATCAGGGCAAAGTGATTTCTGACGCAGCCTGTCCATGCAAATATATTGCATACATGCCCACTTTTAAGTTTTCTGGGGGATAAGTCATGTGACATGGGGCAGGAGGAGGGCATGCCCCCACTCTAAAAAAGCCAAAATTCACGGCATTGAATGTAGGGGCGGAGCTTAATGATGTGATTAAGCCCCGCCCCCTCAATTCACTGCCATTAATTTCGCCAAATTTCGGGAGTTTTGCCTACCCTTCCGGGAGTCCGGGAGAGTAGGCAGGTATGATATATTGGGCTCAAAGGAATGTCCTCCATTAACAACCCACCACCACCCCAACCCCGACCACAAATGTGTTCATGTGTGTTTGACATGAGGTATCTCTGTAATGTGTCATAAACAAATGTTTTAATTGAAGAGGTCTCCTAGATAGAAAGCTGCATTAAAAATCTATTGCTGTTTATAGAATTGCAGGAATATTTTTTTTTTTACAAAAGGATTTGCTTAAATCAGATCCCTCTAAAAATAGATTGTGAGCTCTTTTACAGAAGTAGACAACAACAGATTGCTATAAAAAACGAGGCTGCGTTTTCTGCGTACTTACATTGTGCTCTAAATAAATATCAAGCAATATGTACCGACACGGAAGAAACCCATCTGTGCATTTATAACAGAAGCCGCACTTTATGAATATCTCAACACTTTCCCAGGAGGCTGTAAGGTGTCAGCATTATCTCTTCAATTCTGTCATATCCCCTACTTTGTATTAGGAACACGGATGTGTGAAGCAGGTCTGACCTCAGACTGACCCTCCCGAGCCAGATACATCACCATTAAACCAACACTGGGCACCTTTTACTTTCCTGTTTTGGGAGGTGTTACATGGCTTGTTTTCTCTTTCAGAAACCAAGGGGAAAAGAGGATATGCAGTAATGGCTGTCTCTGCCTATTATCTGAGGAGAGTCAGGATACTTAGTTCACTGTTATTAAAAAGGGTGGTCAGGAAACTAACAATGGCATAAGCAGACATGTTTTTGAGGATATTATGGCACACGCACACGCACACACACACACACATATACTGTGCATTCTACAAGGCTATACTTCATTACTGGGCAAGGTTACAATTAAGGACAGATACGCTAAGGCGTTTTTGATGCATTACAAACACAGTGAAGTGAGTGAAGCACATCAATACGGATTAACAAACAAAACAGTAAGTGAACCCTCCCTACAGTCTGCTCCACCATTTGATTGGCTGTTATAATAAAATTTATTCAACTGTTATGCACCCGACCAAACTTGTAAGGAATGAATGAACACATGTACAGACGTGTTCCAGATACATTCAGGTACAATGTGTTAAAATGTCCCTGTGCACAATATGGGCCTTATTCATTAAGGCACGTAAATGGCGATATGTGCCGTGTTTTGGCCAGAAAAGAACCATACGCCAGTGAATGCAGCAACATTCAATTTATCATTGAGTGCAAAGGAACCTTACGACAGCCTACAAGTTCATGGGCGGAACAGGGAGGTGTATGCACGTAGCCAATGTACACTGAGTGTGCCAAGCTCGAGCGCACGCAGCAGCATCCGGTTCAAGCTTTGGGCATCTCAAAGGTACATGTTGTTCTGTTGTATCACTTGCTCCAGCTACAGGTCTGGTGTAAGTACTGAGTGATAGTGATGACGGCTGTGTATGCAAGCTATGACATGTGTTTGAAATCAGAAGCAATTGTAAAAATGCATTTTATGTACAATAGACATTCATAACATCCTAATAAATGTATTTTATGGAGAGAATTTTTTTTAAAAAAACAACAACTTTGTCATCAAAGACTATATTATTAACAGATGATATTAATTGAATATTTTTCTTCTGTGCGTTCTTTTGGAACTTTATATTCCGCATATGTATTGGACATATCCTGCAGTGTATTGTCTGAGCACACCTACACCCATATTCAACAATAGCCATATCTTTACATATGCTCCTTGTTGAATACGGACATGCCTATGTCCGAATTACATGTTTTTTAAAAAAAAACACACAATACGTGAATCAGGCCCTATATGTCCTTAAATAATGGTGCTTCCATTGTTTGTGGTGAATGTCTTTTGTGGGCCAGATAATAAATATGTCTGTACTCACAAATTCTAGGGTAAATGTGGCTCTAAAATTGCTTAAAGGGAAAACAGATTTTATTGAAAATAGGTAAAAATTCACATTTTTTTATAATAAATGTTTGCCAAAAAATATGGATGTAAGTCTACATGCATAAATAACCTTATATCTGTGCATACTACCATTTAATGGTATGTGTTGGAGCATCATATTGCAATATACACCTACAGAAGAGTGCCCCCGGTGTTCAATTTATGACCAGATGTTTTATGAATATTCGCTTGATTTCCTCAAGCAGTAGCTTTTAAACAAATTATCTGCAGTGGTGTACACTTTGAGAGCTCAGCATAACCTATATTGTTCTTTGAAAAGCAATCAAAGTTTTAATGTATAATTTTAAGGGTTAAAATCCTTAAAGCATAACATCTACTAATCTTCACTAAAAAATTAAAATAATAAAATAATGCTTAAATAAAAAGTGAGGCTACAGAATGAAGTGTAGCTCAAGAGGTGTGCAGAGATCCAGGAGATAGTGAATATGATAAACTAGGCTTACAGGAAACTCTGATAATATTAATAATGAATTTCAATTGAAAATGTCAAGATTGTTTCTTTGGCAGTACATAACGTTGAATTCTGGTGCACTGAACAAGAGTCTGCATCGTAGAGCTTATCACATAATGTATAATGTATTATAATGCTTAACAAATTAGCGTTTCCACAGTCTCCTGGATACTGACCTCTGTCCTACTTTATTTGAGTAAATTTGAATGCACTGTGCCTTTACCAGAAACTGATGCTGTATACTGTTATTGAAAACCACATAGCTGGTTTGGGAACAAACAACAAATGACAATAAAAACAAGTTCAGGGTGACTTCAAATATCTTTGTATCGTAAAAGTTGTACCGTATGTTACCTTAATGGTCCAGTATCCACATTAGGCCTCTTATCTACTGGCATAACAAATAATGCTTTTACTAGCATTATTTAACACATGTAAACAGCTATGGGGATGGAACCTATTGGTTCCAATGACTCCATACCCACTTGCATTTGTTGCTCTATTAACTTGCGTTCAACTGCAGTGTCCTCCACTGACCTATAGGTGTCTCTATATATTATTATTATTATGAATTTTTATTTATAGGGCGCCACTAGGTATCCGTAGCGCCGTACAGGGACAGACAGAAACACGGTACAAGGAGAGACAGCACGGTACAGTTAACAAAAAAGCACAGTAACTCGGAAGCTCAAAGTACAGCTAGATGAAAGGTGAGGGCCCCCAGCGGGGTAGAGAGAGGGGTAGAAGGGCAGAAGGACATCACGAAAGAGACAAGGAGCTGGAGAGCAGAGTTAAGGTGGTGGAGAACAGGAGGAGAGGAGGCCCTGCTCGATGGAGCGTACAATCTAAGGGGAGGGTAGGACGGACAGAGACACAAGGATAGGAAGAGGAAAGGGGGAGTACAGAGGCAGGGACAGAGAGGGGGGAAGATGAGAACAATGAGGAGGGAGGTAGGCGGGGGACAGGAAGGAGAGCAGGAGTGGGAGGGGGGTAGGTGGGAGACTGGAAGGAAAGCAGTTAAGTGGGGGACTGAAAGGCTTTAAGGAAGAGGTGAGTTTTTAAGGCCCGTTTGAAGCTGGACATGTTGGGGGAAGTTCTGATGGAGCGGGGGAGCTGGTTCCAGTGGAGGGGGGCAGCGCGGGAGAAGTCTTGGATGCGAGCGTGGGAGGAGGTAACCAGGGGGAAAGAGAGGCGACGGTCATTGGCCGAACGCAGAGGGCGGGATGAAGCGTGAATGGAGATGAGGTTGAAGATGTAGGGAAGAGTGGCGTTGGAGAGGGCCTTGAAAGTAAGTGTGAGGAGCTTGAACACGATTCTGTAGGGGATGGGGAGCCAGTGAAGGGATTGGTAGAGTGGGGAGACAGAAGAGGAGCGACGAGAAGGGAAAATGAGCCGAGCGGCTGCATTGAGTATGGAGCGAAGGGGAGCGAGATGAGAGCGGGGGAGGTCAGTAAGGAGGAGGTTGCAGTAGTCCAAGCGGGAGATAATATAATATATATCATATGACTGACTTTCAATGGGTATATTACCTCACTGAGAATTAAAAAAAATGCTACATTTTCACTATTACACTTACAGATATCTTAATGGTTCAATGTTTATATTGGGTGTTGTTAGAATATAGTATCATTACTTTTTCTTTCATATCTGCAATGGTACTGCAAAACAGGATATTTCTTTTTGCAGGAGTGAGAATTGAAAAGTAGCCTAACGCCTATTCACAACTCCAATTTAAAATTTGGTGGTACAAACAATTACCAAAAATCCATCTCTATTAACATTATTATGATGGAACTGGAAATCAGCTAACGATGATACAGTACATGATACAACTATTATCTAGCTGAAATGTGCTTTCTATTAATTAGAAGTATTACCTATGCACAACAAGTATATTAAAAGAGCACACACCTCCCTCTGATTTCCTGTAGACACAAATATGGGAGGGGAGGGTAATGAAATTGAGTAGTTATATTCACAAGAAGGACAGACTTAATAAACACTTATACTCCGAAAGAGCTCTGTTCCCCTCTGGGGATTACCAATTGTTTTGCTTAGCATTATTTAAGCATGATTTGTTTGGCTATGCCGTGCAGCAGACATGAATTTGCGAGGCAAACATTGCACACACACCATCATACAAAGGGTCATCTCAAAAGCTAACATTTGCAAAGTAGGAAAGATTTGCCCATAATAAGTATGAGTTATATTACATAAACCTACAGGGAGCTACTTAAAATAAAGATACAATTCCCAACTTTATAGGATATATATCCCATAATAAATATATATATATATATATATATATATATATATATATATGATGGGCATTTAAAATTTGGGCCACAGAATTGGAGCTTGCTTACATCAGCTGTCGGCTGCACTTACAATGCCTTTAGTTGCAGTGGTAGTTAAAATAGAGATGCAAATATTTTGTCTTGTAAAACAATTGATTGGAACGCTAATTACAAACCAAATATGGGGAAGAGCACTTAATTACTTTTATGAAACAACTGATCCAAATAACGTGGATTTTGGAAGTATAAGACAGGTCAGCATTTTGAGGGCTATACCTAATTATGTACAGATGTAATAATCAGTGATACAGTAATTTTTGACCTCCATAGGTACGATTAAATAGATATGTATTGTCAGCTTTCATGACTTGGAGCTCCTAGCCCTGATGTAAATTATATCAAATTCATGGGGATGTGGATCTTTGAGTTTATATTACACCCCTTGGATTTTTTTTATGTTGAAAGCCTAATCTTAGTAGTGAAGAGTCTTGAAAAATTGGACAGTACAAGTTAAAAGTGTCAATTGAGCAATTGAAAATAGGGTTAATGTCCAATTTGGCCACACACATAGGAGGCCAAATTGGACAACATCCAGCCATTTGGCCCCTCTGTCATCTTCCGAACAGGACCTATAATGATCCTATTGATTTCAAAGGGGTCACTATCGGAATATGCTGCAATATTGGTTCAATTGACCGATATCAACTGTAACCATGTAGAGTGTATGGACAGCATTTATGCTATTTAAAGATTCAATCTACTTTCCAAAATTGGTTCTAAAAATCACTGACTTGAATAGAGGATGTCCATTCCCTGTAACCCACTTCTTCTGGACTGGGGTGACCCTTAATGAAATCGGCCTCCTCCAAGACCTGACTTGTCGCAGCCTGCCACCTCACGCCGCTACTTGAAGTGGCAGAACAACATGACGGTTGGGCAATCCAGCCTTACACTCTGTTGCGGAAAAGCTCTGCAAATTTGTGAGGGGTAATTTTATCAGGTGTGCTCACCAGTGCAGAGGATGTGGTCCTAAGGCAGGGAGTTCCAATATAAATAGAAAGTGCATTAATATCATCTTCACTTTAAACTTCCATGAATGGTAGTTCTGGTTTGTTAGACTATCAGCAAACCAGAGCCATTTTTTTAAGCTTCTGAATGTCATGTTTATCCTAGGTCAACATCATTTTAACAAAGAGAGAGTTTGTTGGTTATTGGTTGGGGAAATTAAATTGATGTGTGGTAGAGAGAGGTAATGTGTGTGCATGTCATGTTATCTGCTCGGTGTAAAGGCCATACTGACAAGGAGCATGACTGTAGACATAGACATCTGACATAGACCTACCTTAATAGGCAGCTCTATGGAGTGTCAGCATGACAAAGAGGTCAATGGCAGGTCGAGCATGAAAGAAAGGAGAAAAACATAGTAATACATACAAGATTCCAGGGCGATGAAAAGGTTCATTAAAATTCAATCATTTTGGTCCAAACACTACAATAGCTGATTTTAATTTTTATACAATACAACTAATTTAAATAATGATGATGTGCATGCATCTCATTGGGTGAAATCAAATGAGTTCAGTAACCACTGCCTACTAATGTACAATTCATACAAGCCATTGAAGTCAAAGCTCTGTTTTTGCCTAGCTTGTCTGCAAACTAATTTACTGAGTGGAAGAAAAAATCTAATCAGACATTTGCAAATCATCAAATGCCTCCATGAGGAATTGGAAGAACACCATATTAAATCTGCATCCCCTGTAAAAGTCAGTTATGTCTCTTTAACTTAAGTCACTCTGGTTATCTGTAAGAAGACACATGAGTTGCTGCTAATGAGTTGCGGTATGTTCAGTGTCATTCCATATCCATGGCAATCCCAGACAGATTAACACAGCGGGATTTGGTCACATGACATATGGCGTATAATGCTCTGACACGCCCCTTTTCTCAGCATGCACGCCCCACCCTGCACCTCAGGTGGCCACTAAGGAGCGCCATGATTCAGACTCAAAGTTCAGGTCACACGCTCCTGTGATGAAGCAGTAACCAATGCTTTCATGTGTGATACATTTTTTTTGCAGTGGCAGACATATCAGTCATATTAAAATCTACAAGATATAGCATATTTGTAAAGGGAACACTAAGGCTGTGTATACACTACAGGATTTTCAGCAGATTATCGGATCAATCAAACGATAAACGACCGCTCGGCCCGCTATCTCAATAGTGTGTACACTGCAGCGATGAACGATTATTGTTCCAGAGCACATTGTATCGTTTCATTTGAATTTTAAACCGGACTATAAATCGCGTTCAATCGATGGCACAATGTCGTTGCAATTCTGCAGTGCGTATACAGTCAAGACCGGTGGTGTCCATACATCTCTATGGAGTGTGCAGATTCACAATCTTTTCAGCTGATGGTCATGACAGATAAGGAGAACAGATCTGAAGGTAAATCTTGTAAAATGTGTTTAGTGTTTAAAAATTAATCGGCATGCTGATCGGGACTTTTTTTCCCTTTTTCTTTATTTTTTTATTTTTCTTTCTTTAATCGTTGGTAAAATCGTTATAGATATTGCAGCAGGAGAAATTTGTGTACCCAGTCTTAGTTGTAGGCGGCCCTCCTGGAAATGTGTGCTTCCGCTCCAAGTTAAAAAGACACAAAACTTGCTGTATGTAAGCCCCCAAATGCACATACACACACAAAAGTCTATTTGGGATTGCTATTTTCCAAAGAAAATTGATTATAGCATTTACTCATTACACATTTAACTATGGTATATCTTGGTATACTTTCGAATATAAAAAAGGAATATTTGCAAAGACACCAACTACAATATCGCTTCTAGTTTGCCAATGAATATATGATACTAACACTACAATAATACGTACTGTGTGTGTATTACAATACTCAATTCCTCATAAAAATATTGTAAATGGATCATTGTAATTAAAACTTGCTGCAGCAAATAGTTAATTTAAATGGCAATGTACAAACTTGGCCATTTTTTCTGACGTTCTGCAGCAGGTGTGTCTGGCATCAAGCTCTCTCTATGTCCTCCATAGTGCCCCCACATCTGCACTAGACAAAGGCCTTGCAGAAACAGCACCTGTTATACTGCTCTGGAGGAGGTGCAGGGGGGCCACTAGCGCCCTCCGGCTGTCCATCATCCCGACACAAAAAGAAGCCTATTTGTCAGGCTGATGAAGGGTGCTTCTTCATGCAGTGCTAGTTGTATAACGTGTTGAATGACAAGGCCACTTTCACACAAATGCTTTGCTATGATTGTTAAAATGTCAGTTGCTGTGTCTATGGGAGCCATTTACTAACAAGTTGCAAAAGTTGAAATGTGCAGTAACCCATAGCAACCATAGACACCTGGTTTCCTTATCTAATTTCCACAGATAATTGACAATTGGTTGCCCTTGGTTACATTATATTTACACTTTTGATAGCTGTTATACGTCTTTAGCGAAAATAAAATGGCTACCAGATTTGCATGTGCATCAGTTGGAAGCACCTAAACTTCTATATATCATTTATGAAGATCCATCAATTAATGCAATGTGTCAATGTAGATTAGGACTGCAGTTGTGAGGGAGTTGTGGCCTTCAGTTGTATACAATACAAGTAGCCAAATATGTTCCTATTTAAAATTAAATAGCGAATTAAATCTTTACATATCGTGGAATTATAGATGAATCATAATGTAGGGTCAAATCCTGGCTTGGACTTCATGACTATCAGGTGCTAAATCTTCTCTAACAACTGCCTATTGCTAGTGACCCCACCACTATATAAACAGCAAATAAGGACCCCTTGGCTTTTCTTTTCCTGCCTAGTTTAATGAAACACACCCTGCTTAACCTCTGGTCTTATATTATATTCATGACAAGTAAACCGCCTGACGTATGAAATGACATATTCTTTGTGGCTATGGATGAATGCAGACATAGTCTGTGCACTTATTACCAATTCATTGGAGTAAAGTAAGAGAGAATTAAAACAGTTGTACTCCTAACTCCCAGTTTGTCCGTAGGCAAACATCCTTCCTGATGGCATGGTGTACATAGTACATTCATAGCTAATGTATTATCCAGGATTCGAGGCCCCTCTAGCATTTACTGCAGCAGTGAATATGTGTATGCGGAACTTTGTCTTTACTTAGCTTTTTTGCCCACTGTTTTCATTCTCCTTTCATGTTTTGAATCCCTCTCCTTTGCTTTTCTCATGGCATGACATTGAACGGGACATAGCTTATCTAAAACAGCGACATCATTTAACAACATAGATATTTGTTAAAGCGTGTAGTAATGCCAAAACATTTAATGATACAATTCAAAATCTTTCTGTACTCAAGCTGACTCATAATGGCAAAACGTGTCTACATTTACAAACTGTGGTAAGTGCATCCTAAGAGGCTACCTCAATAGACTGAAGGGGCACTTCAACCTGCTACATACAACTCAAAAATAACATTCACTTATTAGTAAAAAAATATAAAAATAGGTTTACCATTACAAGGCAGTATATGTTAAGATTAATAATGAAAAAACCCAGCCCTAGCACACCTGCAAAGTATCATTCCTTATGTAAAATATAGCTATATATCAAGGAGTTATTTGACTGACTTAACCTTTACGATCTAATAGTAATAGTTGATGCAACTTTGATACCTGTAGATTTGTACAGGATCATAACTGGAAGCTACAGGCAGCCCAAATTACATTTTGGAAGCGTCAGTCCATGCCACTCACCAACTGTAAACACTCAATACATTGTAAGCAATCAGATAAAGATGTCTAACCAATATACCATAGTTGCCTACTCTCCCGGAATGTCCGGGAGACTCCCGAATTTTTGGGAGTTCTCCCAGGCTCCCGAGAGAGCAGGCAAAAATCCCGGATCCAGCTGTCGCCGGTGTTTAAGATGGTGGGGGCGGGGCTAAACACACCACTGTGGCCCCGCCCCCTACTGTTATTGGTCAAAATTGCCTAAGCTTGACAGGGACGGAGCCTAACGGTGCACCCCTCCCGGACCCCCTCCCGGAAAGCTGCCTTCAAAAGTAGGCAAATATGCAATATACAGATATAGCACATTCTCCTGAGATAAATGGCACAGAGGGCACTCTGGATTGTGCCTGAAATGCTTTACCACCTCCATTCTGTTTCAATGGTGGAGTTAAGTGGGTGGAGTAAAGTGCGATCAATGGACCATTGAAATTATGTTCAATCATGTTGTTTGTCTCAGTGATTTTTTTAAAATGTAATTTTGGTCTAGAACTGCCAGGGGAGCCATTTAAAACTGCACATGTGTGAAATAAAGTGTTGTCCTGGTGTATTACAATTAAGTGCACAATGCAGTGTTAGCAATATAGTAAGCGCAGTGGAGCCAGGAAATATATATCTAAAAGGGCTGACATGGCAACGTGATTGTTGCCTGAATAATTCAACATACAGTCAGGCTAAGGGCACATTTTGCTCTATGTCATGGTCTCATGGGGTGCTAAGGTTATTGCAGTATTTACACTACACACTAGCATGTGGAATAGCATTTTATCCCTCAATAAATGATCTCTCCAAATTCAGCAGTCTGGAAATGACAGTGTTAAGAACTGAGGATTTTTTTGAGAAGAAAGTCATTGTTCAGAGTTGCACTGAAGAGCAGATTCTCAACACTGCTTTTCAGGGTGAACCACTCATTAGATTAGCTTTTAACTGTTTCATTTCCAATCATTTTTGTGATTTAACAAAAACAAAGTCAAAACACGACAACGGTCGTAATTGTCAACTGTCCCTATTTCCTAGAGATAGCACGTGGCTTAGTGGTTAGCAGTTCTGCCTCACAACACTGGGGTCATGATTTTAATTCCCGACCATGGCCTTATTTGTGAGGAGTTTGTATGTTCTCCCCGTGTTTGCATGGGTTTCCTCCGGTTTTCTCCCACACTCCAATAACATACTGGTAGGTTGATTGGCTGCTAACAAATTGACCCTAGTCTGTGTGTGTGTTAGGGAATTTAGACTGTAAGCCCCAATGGGTCAGGGACCAATGTGAGTGAGTTCTCTGTACAGTGCTGCGGAATTAGTGACGCTATATAAATAGATGATGATGATGATGATAGCTCAGGGGTATAAAGACACGTCACGGAAATGTCCCTGGTTTTAAATTTTGACTATCTGCAATGTACATTTCCTGTTATTTTGTATATTAATACAATTCCCGCTATCCATATTTATTCACTGAGCTTTATAACCTAATGTTTATTAACTAGGAGCAGCATTGAAAATGCAAATAAATGGCATTATAATCAAGTTCAGTAAATATACCATGACATGGATTTTAGTCCTGGAATATCTACTTAGACCGTACTACAAATAACGTGATGAGATAACCTTGCCTAACACCGAAGTGTCACTGTAAATTATTTTTAAATGTTGGCAAGTATGCGAACCTTATACTCTCTCCTATAGCAGTTCACCTAGTATGCAAATCTCGATAAAGCTTTCAGAATGAATTTTATATGACATTTTCCAAGCTGATGAGGATATAGTCATATTGGCATTTTCCATGATCTGAAATACTCCATAAAATATACATGGATCCGATGGCACTGTCTGTATGTGTGTTTTCTCCCAATAGCCATCCATCCATATGACGTATGGGGTCTAATAGATATTGGTATCTAATTCAGAACGCACATGTTTTTGTGAGGGAGGCAGAAACACTTTGAGCCAGGGATGATAAATTGCATAATCTGCCTCATTGTGAGTGCTGAATATATTAATAAAGGAAGGCTGAATTGTGTTATTTAGAAATGCATTTATCTGATATAATGCTGGAAGGAGCTGCGCTGCCTGTAAATACTACTGGAGTATAAATATCATTATGTGTGTATCGCTCCTCTGACTGCTGTGTAAAAATACAGACAGAGCATTTCATGCACACAGTCTAATATTTTTTTCAACGAGTGTCAGACTGGCGTTATCGCTGTACTAGCTGCTGTTTCACGTGACATCAGCCAGTGCTGTATCACAACCTGATTTGTGATAATGTTGTTTCCATCTGAGAGCACTGGCTCCGCTTCTGAGTGCCTTATTGCCATGCATGATACAGTCCAGTTCATAATGGCTTAGGGCCCCCTGCTGCCTTAATCATATACAATATGATGTACTGGAAGAAAAAAACAGTGTACACTAAGGGCTGTATGTATATTTATACACAAACACAGAGCACACAAATGCACATAATTCATTTGTTTAGAAATGACGCTATTTTTTGACATTATTTGCAGTGATATATACCCAGATGAAATATACCCAGTTGCTGTGCATGTCTGCACATGCATATCTATGTCTAGTTTCAAAATGTATCATGTGACATGTTATCTAACTTACATTAATATAAACACCATTTGTGTTATTCAAGGTTTCATCAAAAGCAGGTACAGGAGGTAGAGGAATCACAGGATTAAAGACCATTTTCATGAAGCAGCCTTATCCAAGAATACAAGGTACAGTCGTCTCTCATGTCACCCACAAGTCTAGGCACACGTAACACAAGCTTCAATGTATGGTTTATGAATGAATCTATGAATAGAGCTGGGATGATAGCTATCAGTCCATTCTGTTGTGTGGTATGGTGGAGGTAGCAATCGGATAACCTAATTTGTGACCAAATGCAGAACAAGGCAGATGTTTTGTGGGAAGTGTCAGAAAATGTCACACATCTCTACATGTGACTAAGATATTACTTTATGCACAGTTAAGGCAAATAATTGGGAGCTGAAATTTGCATAAAAAATTCAATCATGTACACTATATGGGGGTCATGTAGAATTGGACCCAATTCACATTTCCAACTTAAGTGTAAATTGTATCCAAGCCATACATACTGTATATTAAGATACGTGTGCCTTGGAATAGTAAGCAAAATGCTTACTACCAATGATCGTATCATACACCGGAGGAAAGCAGCCACAGCAAACACGACTCTTAGAGGAGTATCAGCCACTACTGCGCCATCAGCATACTGCACCATGCCTACGCTGTCCTCCCACAACCTCCGCCTTTCTGCCTCTCTAAGGGGCATATTTAAGAAAGCACGATAATGCACTATCGTGCACTTACCGTGAAATTAAGGTCCCTCTGTGTCCTCCGCATATTTATGAAAGGTGCACTGCAGCAGATATTGTGGATATCTGCTGCATTGCACTTCTCTTCCTTTTTGGGAGCAGTCACCATTCTACAGTACGGTGACTGCTCCTGGCCGCAATCTAACAAGTTCCGATAATGAAGCTGGCGTACATTATCATAATTGAAAAAATCCAATG
The DNA here is from genome assembly GCF_038048845.1 of Mixophyes fleayi. Classification (NCBI taxonomy): domain Eukaryota; kingdom Metazoa; phylum Chordata; class Amphibia; order Anura; family Limnodynastidae; genus Mixophyes; species Mixophyes fleayi. The sequence continues at coordinate 270,835,651 of NC_134403.1, forward strand.
CTGTCAGCTCTGCTCCGAAGAGCAGAGCTGGACAGTGCATGTGTGGAGGGATCACATGATCCCTCCCTGTCACTCACCGCTCGCTCTCTGCAATGATAGTTGCAGAGACAGAGCAGGGAACTTTGTGTGCATGTGCAGTTCTTCGAACCGCACATGCGCAATTATAGGATGAAGAGGAGCGAAGAACACCTGAAGGAGATCCTGAGACAGCGCTTCCAAAGAGGGGGGTAAGTATGATTTTTTTTATCACAGAAACAGCAGTTTTTTGGAACCGTTTTTAATAAATTTGAGAAATAGTTCAATCCTTATCCATGTGATAAGGATTGATAACTATTTTTCATTTTTGCCGATGATTGATAAATGTGCCCGTAAGTGTAGAGAGGTGCAAGGGGAATATAATTCTCTGTCTGAGGGCACACTGAGACGTACGTTTTTCTACTGCGTTTTTTGGTGAATTCAATTAGCTGCGAGGTGTCTCCGGAACAGTCCGTGGGGACATATTGTGTCAAAGTTTTTACTAAACTCTCCGCTCATTTTCCCTCACTTCCAATAGAGATGTGAGGGAAATGGGCAGAGATTCTGTACCATAATCGCCAGAAATGTGTGCAGCCGGACATCCAGGTATCGAGGTGATGTCCAGCAGCACCTGACAGCCAATTGAATTCCTCCATATGAGTCTGACTTGCATCTGAATCTCACAAAACACAAATCCCTTCTGTCATGTAGATTGACGTCTGAATCTACATGACCCCCTATATGTACAATGTATATAACATCTTACAATACAAATAATTTAAAACAAGCTTTTATGAATGTGGCTTCTTACAGAGGGGTGTTTGTCACTACAATGTTTCTACATCACTACGATAAGAGCCTCATCTCACCTATGTGATGGGGAGTAATGGGACCAGACTCCCTGCACCGTCTACATCTGTTTCCTGCTTGCCTACATTCCCTTCTTCACATAATGACACTGACCCTAGCGCATGCAGCCATGTTCTCACTAACATAACCTCAGGATTAGACACAGCTCTGCCTCCCACATAATTAGAGCACTCATCTCCTGCTGCTGGGAAAATTCTGCTGATCTGATCGGCCAAGAATTAGGCTACACATCTTCAAGAGATTGAATACAACAAGGTGTTTGGTTCTGAAACACCACAAAAACAGTATCTGTGTGTAGTACATATTGTATTGATGAATAAGCATGGTACTTGTATATGCATGTGGCGGGACTGAATTGTTAGCAATACAGACAAACTATTGCTCACTATTAAAAGCACACAGTTAATATGACCTGCCCTCCCTTAATTTTGTGTCCCTCAGGGACATTTCAATCTGTGGATTATGCACCTTCTCTCTGCTACGATACTGTTTCAAAGTCAAAACTAGACGAAATTTTAATAGAGCGTCTGGAGCGATATTCACACGATGTCTCTTTTCTACATGAGGAAATGATCTGTGGAACATGATTGCGTAGTTTAATCTTTTAAACATTAGTATGTCAGCTTTGCAGCTAAAGTCTGTTTCTGGTATTAGTAAACTGTGCAGAACATATAAATTCCAGTTCTAAATTTAGATGTATATTTTAGGCATCGATACCAAGTGAAGTTTTTTTTTCATTTTGCTAGTCCTACATTAACTAATCTGTCTTTGGTCTTACTGAATAAGACAGAAGTAGGTATTTACTAGACTTACTTTACTGATAGTCTTTGAGTTCACTCAGGAAAGCAGAACAAGGCTTGTACTCGCCTCACATCAGCAGCCAGTGTGGTGACTTCGATAGACATAACATAACCAATACTAGTTCTAGTTAAAAATTTAAGTCAATGGGGTGTATTTACTAAACTGCAGGTTTGAAAAAGTTTATAGGTTGCATATAGCAACCAATCGGATTCTAGTTATCATTTATTTAGTACATTCTACAAAGTGACAGGGAGAATCTGATTGGTTGCTATAGGCAACATCTCCAATTTTTCAAACCCATAGTTTAGTAAATATACCCTAATGTCTTAATACATTCAAGTTTCAAGCCTTGTTGCAAGGTGCATGTTAACTGTAATCAATGGAGTTATAGGTCTTTGCTGGACAAAGCACAGCTTGAAAAAATTGTGTTGCAGAATATCTAACTTGTCTGTCTACTAACCCTTACCCAAAAGCATTTATATTCTCTCTTGTTTTGCATCATTGAAACCGATATATAGCAACTGATATATTTTGTTTCATCATTACATCCCTATTGGTTTATTTAGTACATTCTACAAAGTGACAGCGAGAATCTGATTGGTTGCTATAGGCAACATCTCCAATTTTTCAAACCCATAGTTTAGTAAATATACCCCAATGTCTTAATACATTCAAGTTTCAAGCCTTGTTGCAAGGTGCATGTTAACTGTAATCAATGGAGTTATAGGTCTATGCTGGACAAAGCACAGCTTGAAAAAATTGTGTTGCAGAATGTCTAACTTGTCTGTCTACTAACCCTTACCCAAAAGCATTTATATTCTCTCTTGTTTTGCATCACTGAAACCGATATATAGCAACTGATATATTTTGTTTCATCATTACATCCCTATTGGTTTACCAGGGAGTCATGAAAACGAGGACCATAACTACATTCATTCTTTAGGAAACCAATGCAGAGCTGCCAATGCTACTGTCTTTCCCATCCTTAATGCAAATCTGAGAACCAGCAGAGCAATAAGAAGGTAGTGTCACAGAATGATTGTGACCAGACACCAAATGACCGGATTTGTGGCCAGTTTTATCTACAGCAAAGCAAGTATGACCGGATCTGTGAACAATGTTGTCCACAGTAAAACAGGTACTCTCAGGTCAACTGATGACCTCATACATGTAGTGATGGGGAAGGGGAGATGGTCAATAGCCAATCCGATTATTCATCCTGAGCAAACAAGCCATAGATCAAGTTTCGGTCATTCAAAACAAGTTTTAGGCATCCACCTAATATCAACGGATTTGCTTGAAGACAGTCTACAAGTGTATGGCTAGCTTTGGGCATATATGAAACCTCAGCAGTACAAGCAAGCCCCTACTTAGCAAAAATAAAAACAGGGATCATCAGTGCACTGCGCAAGCAAGTATTCATCCCGGCAACAGTAGCATCTGCATCTTTTACCTCCCACTTGTCTTAGTTTATATTGACAGGGCAAAACACCTTACCTAAGTGGCTTCAGTAAAAGTGCCATGACTAAATGAGTTGATAATGTATGTGTGTTTTACGGTCAATCAGCGCTGACCACAAAAGTTATTTAAACTTTAATTCAACATCTTTGTGTATACATTCTTAAATTGCCATTCACATGTTAGATAGCCCTCTTCCGATACTGTTATGTTTTCTAATTACATAGTTAGAGCAATCAGAATATAATCCTTTCCATTTAGCACAATAATAATTACATATTTTTAGACCACCAAGTACACGCCTCTGCAAAGTATAACAAGACTTTGAAGACTTTCTACGGACAAACTGCAAAAAGTTTGCCGCTTATCAAAACAACCGGACTTGTGTGTTTAATTCGCTCTACCAGTTCCAGATCTGTGTATGATAGGTAATGGTACAAACTAAAAAAATAGTGTCATTATGTGACCAGGAAAATAGAAACAACTGTGCAAAAGGGTGACAATGCAACCAAAAGTATTGTAAAATGTGAGATGTCATTATGTTTTTGCTAAATAACACTGTGATTCTTCTAAGTGCCTATTAGCACTATGTGCTGGCAGTACACTAAACTACGCACATCCACACTCTCACTGTAGGGGTATTTGCGGGTCTTTGAAGGGTGTCGGAATGAAATGATTGACAAAGATTTAACCTTGATCAGTCTCTTAGAGAAAACTCCTTCTAACAATATTGTAGTTTTAACTGTAGGAACCCAAATAATTTACCAGACTCTACAAGGCCATAAAGTTTAATCAGCAACACTTATACTTCTCAACTCATGAGAACTGATTCACAGTGTCCTCTACTTACCCCTGAGGTGTGATCTATAGTGTTACCTGCTTAACCTGACAACTGACTTAATGTTTTAATGCATGGAGTGTGTTACACAATTTTACGCTATGCTTCAGTGACTCACAGTGCAAATAAAACCACAGAAATGTAATGTACAATTAAGACCAGCATGGATATCTAAATATATTGAAAAATGTGCCAAATCATACTACAAAACTACTTTATCGACTCAGGCAAAACAAGTGTCACGTATGTATGCTAATACAAATAATGTAAATATGCTACAACCATAAAATATGATCAGCAATGCCATACAATGCATTTTTTTTTAACAATCAACTTTCTTATTAATGCAATGCAATAGATGGGACCATCTAAGTTATATAAGACAAAGCCATCCTCTTCACATTTACACTTAAAAAGAAAACCCATTTCAACTGATAAGTGCATTTCTGCACCAATTGTAAAGCACTACGGAATATGTTGGCACTATATAAATAAATGATGATGATGATGATGCTGTGAACAATCTCACAGCATCTTTGATAAGGAGAAGTTCTTCCTCGGTGCCTCACCAGGGCCATCTTAACATTATGGGCCCCCAGGCAAAGCAGTGTACCGGGGCCCCTAGATATAGATATAGGTATAGATATATACAGATACAGATATAGATATATAGAGATAGAGATAGATAGATGTACTTGCTCAGTGACCCTTGAAGGTTTTTTTTTTTGCAGGTTTTTTTCTTTTGCAGAATTATTTATTCTAATTAGGAGCCCTGCCTATGGGGCCCCCTTGCCCGTGGGCCCCCCGGGCAGCTGCCCATCTTGCCCAATGGAAAAGATTGCCCTGTGCCTCACAATGTTAGTACACAGACACAAAAATAGCCTGTTTGCTTTTTGACATCTGCTGAAACCCAACATCCTCTTCTATCTGTGATACCCCATAACACATAACATAAACAAAACTTGTGCTTTAAAATATTTGCAAGGCCATGTTTGCTTTATAATCTTGTATTTGCCTTACTTGGGTAGTGATTGCAAATATTCTGGGGAAAGGTTATCCAATTGAATAGATAAAGAGGCAATTGGTGGTGTGGTACTAACCTTCTGACAATTGGTCCATCAATCATAAAAATTAGCTACACCGCCCATTTTTCGGTTAGGAGATTGGTGTATCAAGGTTGCAGTTAACGATCTTTGCTTCTATGGTATTTTAACAACGATGATCACCTTTTTCTACATTTGAAAAGTAGAGCAAAAGTTCAAATCACCAGTTCAAATTGCTTTCCATTGACAATATCCAATCAAATATTAGAGTGTAAGCTCTGCAAGTTAATTTATGAAAAGTGCATAGACTATGGACAGCATATTGCAAATCCCAGCACACCCTTGCCAGTTATGCCATGGTGATTTCACTCTGGACCTGCAGGATATATACTGTAATTAGTAGTAATGGTAATTGAATGAGTTATTTGACTTCAAAGAAACATGCTAAATAATCTGCAGTCCTTACAAAAGGAAGTGTTTAATATTTCAGAATATTCTCTTTCCTTTGCTGTCACAGTAAGTCTTGTGATGCAATCATTTTATTAGCTTGATTTTTTTGATATACATAATAAAAACATGTATTGCAGCACCCATTTAAAGAACGGCGAGTAAGAATATGACCTCTATAGGTGAATAATTGGTGCCACAATACTGTATCCCTATCTAGGTAATAACAGTGAGACCTCAACATTCCTCGCACTGCCTGTGTAATGCATATTTACAAATTACAGCTGATCAATATTCTGTGTATATTATAAGTGATTTCATTTAGGATTCAACAGTGCGGCTCATCACTCAACTTAATATTCTAATTTAGAATTCATTTTTTTTTCAAACTTCAACACCACACCGGCTACAGCATGAGAATGTGCACTGATGAGGTATTGCCGCGCTGTATGAACTGGGGAAGATCTTAATGGATGTGTATCTCACACATCATTTGCACTGAAAAATGGGATGCCACGTATTAATATTAAAGAGAAAAATACAATCACACAATGGAGAGCAATTTGAATAGTGCTGTATGTGTGGTTTTATTTTAACCTCTTCCTTGATGGATGGGGGACAACAGAAATATGTTTATTGGCCAGTATTGTTTCTTATGCTGCTGTCTAGTACAGAGCCATACACAATAAGCCAAATTAGCCAAAAACATATATAAAATATATACAAATAATAAACTTGACAAGGGACATCTGATTATACAGCCAATCTCTCCATAGGTTAATAACAGCAGTGTTTTAACATACTGTATGCCTGTCCATTTTAAGATGCCATTTATCCATTAAAGCAGACATAGCGAATGCAAAATCTCTAGTAATTAGACATCATTTTCTGCTTTATGTTGTTCTAATCAGTGATAAACAATTCCTAAAAATACACAGGCACACACTGACATGATTTAGTATTGTACAACATTAGAGTCATTCTGTATGGCCGTACAAACACATTTTCCGCATGCCTGAGGTCACCGTCTCGCTGGCTGCCACATTACAAAGCCCGTGGAGTTAGGTTACCATCACGTTTTTTGAAAATGTCATCAAGCATTTACTTTTATACAAGCTACAATCAGAGCTTTTAACACCCTTATAATTATTAATCCCATGGTGGTGTAATCGTCATATATGCAATGGACACTGCTGATCACATTTTTGTGGTTATTAGTAGTTATTGGAAATGACGATCACTATGATCAACACGTCAACATCATGATTAGACGGTAACACAGCACCTGCAGTGCATTATTTTACCCACAATCCAGTAGGTAACTGCTGACAGCTCTCTATCTATTGCCGAGGGGCGAAGGGGTTAATTCAGCTGATAACCCATCACGTTTTCCTGTCTCCTATAGCGCTCACACACATACATTCTGCTAGATCTGCTGATGAAGCTCTGATCAGGCAAGTTCCTCCTGATCTCAGCCAAAATCCACAAGCACCACATGGTGGCCCTTTCCCTGCAGAGGCTGAAGGATGACTGGGGATGTGACGGGGATGGGGCAAGCACCCAGCAGCGCTGACTCCTACCTTCAGGGATTGCCCAACGCATTTCGCCGGCGGCTAGGGGTTAATACTACTATGCTGTAGGATGCCTATACATGCCACGATCATTCCCCTGTCCACCCCCAGCATCATCTGTCACCACATGCACACAGCTGCCGGCTCTCACCTCGGCATTTTCCTGGGCTGACCAGCTTGTGCCGTCACCAGCTTCACACTGCCAAAGGGGTAATCCACATGGGAACCACAAAAGGGGGAAACCGAAGATCCACAGGGCCAATCTGTATTCCTAAAGTATCTCCCCGTAGTGAATCACTCAGTCATGCATAGGCTGGGAAGCTGGCTGCTCGTCTCCCTCCTTCCTCGTCTTCCACAATCCCTTGGTTTATGCCCTTCTGTTCTTCTCCTGTGGCAGTCCCTAACAGAACTGCTTTATAGATCGCTGTTTTAATCTTCTCTCGCCTCCTCTCGTCTCCGCTTCTCAGGCAGCTGAGATCTACAGTAGCTCTCTCTCGCTTTCACATGCGAGCTGAGAAACTCCCCCCTGCTATATCCACACACAGTATCAGCAGCCACACTTGCCTGCCAGAGCCTGCCTCCCTCTATTACCATGCAAATCATTAACATACTGTCAGAGGGCAGCTTAACCCTTGCCTGACAAAATACTTTACATAACATGCTGGAAGCCTTAAAATACCCAAAAGAACACACACAAAGTATACATATGTATATTGTCATACTGTAATATATATATTCATATGTTTATGTATGAATAAATATTGTCATATTATAATATATATATATATATATATATATATATATATATATATATATATATATATATATATATATATATTTATTCATTCATAGCTAAATGTATGTACACACAGATAGATAGATAGATAGATAGATAGATAGATAGATAGCTCATGCTAGGTGTATATAACTCATGCTAGTTGTATGTATCCTCCACCTATTTCACATATTTTGATCTGTGCTTTCAATATCATTTTATCTTTCTATTAATGTGGCTTTTGTGTATATCGTTTGTTGTGTTAATTATGACAATACCCACAAATTAGTTGATTTGCTTACCTTTGCCAGGCATTTTGTTGACCTAATACCAGGTCTATTAGGCTAACTAACATCCCAACAATGTACACTACTGCAAGTGGTTCTGTCTTTGAAGTGAGAGGACCTAGCTCAAATTCAGGACTCAACTCTCAACACCTTGTGATTTTGTCACTTCATCTCTCCATATCAAAGCTATTTCTATGGAGGATACAGCTTCTCCCTTTGATGTTGGTGGGAAGAAGAGGCTATTTTTAGGAAAATATAGGAGGGTCAAATCAATTTGCAGTGTTGTGATAGCAGAGATAAACTTGAACCGCAGTGAATTAACAGCAAGAATGTTAACCCCTGCTGTGCCTATAACTAATCAAATGGAGTGGGGGTGTTATATCAGAAATGTCTAAGGTTTTGTTTCTCCAGTCTCTCTGCACAGACAAAATGTAGCTTTGCTCTGCAAGTCACAAAACCTCAACATTCTTTGTGTGATGTCTTTGGTTTCTTTCAAGGCAAAATTGTTAGGACGCTTTTGTTAGCAGAGAGGAAGGAATTCTGTGCTATTTATTTATCATGACTGAGCCATTGTCATGTAGAATAACAGATATAGCTAATTATGACATGTTTTTCTTCATTTTCCAGCCAGTCAGATTGACAATGAGATACAGGCAAGAAAAATGTACAATCTAATTTTTCATAGTGTGCCCCATTAACCAATGGCATTTGTTAGACTGGTACAGTATGTTAACCCTTTGTTGAATCGTAGGAAATGATTTATGTTGGCCGCAATACTTAGATATAGAATTCTTTCTTACATTTTGTTATTATTTTTATTTTACTTTTACGTTCGTCATACTGAGTCATTTTTTTGGTGTGGAATATTTGCTAGTAATGAGTAAAACAATTTATTCTCAATGACTGCTACTTGCAGAATACATTGGGATTAATAAAGCTATAACAATTTGATTGCAGATGTTGAATAGCCTTGAATATGAATTGTTACAATTTGATTTATTTGGGAATATCCCCAATTTTTTTTATTATAAAATAAGTATTATTTCCGAATGTAATACATACAATTAGATAGGTTGCTAAATTGTTTGCATTGTAATCTACAGTGTAAATGTGACTCAGGCCAATGTAAATGTATAATTTAAAAGATAAATTAGTGTTTGTTTTAGTGCAGTGTGTACATTATGCGCCAGTGTTATAATGCTGTACATTATATATATATATATATATATATATATATATATATATATATATATACACACACACATACATATATATATATATATATATATATATATATATATATATACATGTACATATATATATATATATATATATATATATTATTTTTATTTTTTTCTGTTTAAGACCACTGTCTGTGTTTTCATTTAATTTCAAATTGATTTATTTATACCTTTAAAGCTGTTTATGAATGCTCACAGTGAATTGATCCTTTGCCCTCTGAATATGTTAATCCTTTTTGTTGTGCCATGTAATTTTTAAGTACTCTTTAATGATCAAACTTGTCTACTGTGATCCCTTAATATGCTAGACATTTGCTTAAACACTGACGTGCCAGCCATAAGGCAGCAAAGACCTAGTTCCTTTGCTTGATTTCATTCTGCCATAGCAATAGAAAGAGCACCATCTAGGAGGAAGCGTAAGGAGATGTCTGTGTGAGCCTGACCATATGGATACCTACACTCAGACTCTGTGATTGTGGTAAAGGAATTAGGTCCATAGCCAGTGCCCTATAAATCCCACATACACTGCAAGGTCTTTATCTCAGTGTGATCATCAGGTCAGTGTGTGCTTCTCAGTAGGCTCAGACTGATGTACTATAGAGATACTGCCATATCTTCTTGCCCTACTGTAGAAAACCAGTTTGAAGACTGTATACAAGTGAACCAGGACACAGGATGGATTATAGAACTCGTGTATCTTAGACTACAACTGTCAGACTTACACAGAGCTGAAGCTACATTATGCATCACATAACTAACCCAACAATAATTCTGAGGCTGCAGACTGTGATGTCATGTGGTCACATTTGTAAATAAAATGTCATACTGCTAATGGCTATAGAAAAAAAATCTATTAGTTGAGTACATTTGTACACCAATCTTTATCTTCAACATGTTAGAAAAATATGCTACTTTATCTTGGTGATAATATTCTAGGTATAATATGTGTAATGTGTTACTATTGCATTGATATGCTGCAAAAAGCCTTAATTAAGCACAAATTATAGAAGTCTCGACTAGCAAAATATCATCAATACATAAACCCAGATTACACAAGATACAACTGTCACTTGAACCATAGTGTTACACAGGCAGCGGAGAGCTAGCTACAAAGTGTCCCAACAAGCAGTATTCTAGGCTTACTCATAAACCTGAATTCATACCTCTATACTCCTTTGTCTGGCTTCCAGGAATGTAGGCGCATGAAAACCAGATGCAAAATACAGTAAAATAGAACAAACTGACTGTTTTTATTTAGCATTTTTCAATACAATTTGCAACGAAGAAAACAAAGTGTAGATCCATTGTTTACATATAATAACAATTATGTAAAGTGGTTGTGCCTAAGATAGAACAATAGGTTGCTTCTTAATTACAATGTTATGGTGTCTGTAATTATCCTATACCAAGTCAATGAACATTCAGGTGAATCAACAATTCCTTGTCTGTGTGATGATTATGTTCTAAATGTTTAGGTGAGGTATATGAGAGGAGAAGGAGGGGAGATTGGGGAGGAGGTATGTAGGGAAAGGGAAAGGTGAGGATTGGGGAAGGGGTGAGAGGAGTTGAAATGATGGGGGTGAGTCGGGGAACAACTAGGAGTCTTTACTCCCAACCCTGCACCGCCCAATCATGACAGATTCATCTTGCAAGAAGATGTGAATCTGCTAGGACTGAGAAGAGCAGATCGGAGACTTACTGGGTGTAATTCACCCATGTATATATCAATGCCTTATTGGAAGATACAGGTGTGAGAGGCAAGGGATAGGCTACCCGACATCTTATCACTTCACTACAATTGCTGTTTCGCCTAATAAGTATGTATTGCTGGGATAGCTTTGCAAGACAGTTAGGCTGGGTACCGTACACACTACAGTATGTTCAGTAGACTATTGGGTCAATTGAGTAATAAACGACAGGGCCCATATCGCATTAGCGTCTATACTTAGACAATAAACGATAGTCATTCTAAAGTATTGATTGTTCAACAAAACTATAAATCTCGTTCCATTGTTGTTCTAATCCTGCAGTGTGTATGCACTCACGATCAGGATCTCCATAGAGTTTACAGAGTCATCATCTTGTTAGCCGATGGTTATGACAATTGAAGAGCACAGACCTGGGGGTAAATCTTTTAAACCATATATAGTGTGCTCGCATGAATCGGCATGCTGATTGTGACTTTTATTTTGTTTCAGTCGTTGGTACAATCATTCTAGATAACTCATTGGTCAGATAATTCTGTAGTGTGTACCCAGCCTTACTAAGCACAACCGGCCTGACCGCAAAATGCCACCAATTGGGGCCAGCTCATGGGAGTTCTGCAGCCCTTACAATAATGGTGGGGACTGGCAATTACCCACCCTGATCCACTTGTCAGACTGCCCCTGTATACTGCTCTGTGATCTTAAAGCCCTTTTCATCTCTCGACTCCCAGGTTTAGGAACTATACATTAAAAAGACCAATTGTATACTACTAAATGGAGAGCTGTGACATTATTTGATAAATAGTGTATAAAGTGGTTAAAGACAAGACTATTTCATTATTGTCAAGAAATTAATGTGTCTGTAAGAAACAGAAGGGTGTTGATGATGGGGTCTCCTGCTTGTGATTCCTGCTCCATAAGCAAGCAACCCACAGTACCAGATGTCTGTTGTTTACAAAAGACTCCGAGAATGACAAAGGGGAGAAGTACACCAGACATAAGTCTAACCCTTACTGGCACAGAGCTCCAGGTTCCCAACCCTGCAGCTGTGCTGTGCCCACTGACTGAAAATGTATTCACACCAGAGCAGGACACAAGGAAGGTACAATGGAATGCACAATGTGCTATTGAAAAAGACTGCGGTAGTGGTCCTAAAGTTACAAATGTCTATGACATAGACTGTTTGACATTATTTTGTCAGCGTTGTTTTCATCAAGGTCTGCATTTTTAGACACAGTTACTACACTAAGTGAAATTAAACCATAACCAGATATGTTATAGAGGAGAGTGATGGGTACCAGTGGCAGAACTACCGCTACTGGTACACATATAGATACTGCCTGGCAATGTCAAGTCACAATCTTCTTAGCATGCTCTGGTCGGGGCATCAATGGACCCACGCATGCTCAGAATAAGCTCCCGCTCTTTTCTCTGTAGGGGGCACAGGAGGGTGGAGTGGCATCCCCTAGTCCTTCTCCAAGTTTTGCAATAGGGCCTTGCAATGCCACATTCCACCCCTGTACTCTTTTATCTTTTGTTGAATATCAGAATAGTTCCATTTACCCAGAAAACCATTCATTGGATGCAAACATATTGCTGTGGGAGTCCATCTCAGATTCCTCATAGCTGCACTTACCAATTTGCCCCATAATATGTTTTTACAATAAATCAATTCTAAATATCTGCACTATAATAGACTTTACTTAACTTAGCTGAAGTATTTATATGCTATGGGCCTGATGTAGAGTCTGACGCAATTTACACTTAATTAGTAAGTGTAAATTGCATCCCGTAATTTACACAGAATTACAAGTCAAACGGATATTTAGATCTGTGCAACTCGGAATACTAAACAAATTGCACAAACACACCTCTTCATCTGTGTTATGGGCTGCCGTGCATTTTTTAAGGACGAGGTGCGTGCTCCCATCACCCAGTGCCGTGCAAAAACAGTGCTGGGGGCTTGGGACTTCCCAAAAAGGAAAGGGCCCCATTGCTCCCTATCCCCCGAAGCCAAAAGGCCTCTTAGAAGGACAAGATTCTTCGGACACCCCTTCGCCGAAGCTAGGGGGTGCCCCTTTACGGTCTCGACCCTCAGCGCCAAAAGGCCACTTAGAGGGCAAAGGTCTTCAGGACTGCCTCTGCCGCAAGGCTCGGGCAGCCCCCTTTACCCCGAGGTCGGCTGAAGCTTTCCCCGGGGGGACTAGACCTTCAACTCTCCCCATAAGGAGAGAGTCTCAGATAACTGAGGGAGAGGGGTTTCCCTTAGGGTCAATCCCAAACCCAAAACGTGCAAATGGAAATCACACAAAATAAAATCTGTGCAAAAAAGTGCTATACTGTGTATAAGTGCCATAGTTCAATAAATAAAAAATAAAAAAGTGACCATAAGCCCCAGCCTGATGGCCGGAGGGTGTAAAAATTGTTCTGGCCCAGCCATAAGGCCGGGACCAAGAAAGTATGAAGTGGTGCAGGGTTCGCTCTCAGTGCCTTACTCTTTACACGTGATTGTGGGGCCACCACCACCCGTGCATTTTCAGGTCACCTCCAGGCCCTGTCCCCTGGAGGCACAGACACCTCGAGCCGCCAAGTCACCACCGGCCTTATGGCATCAGACCAAGGAGACCCATCCCTTCCAGGGCGTTCGGTCACCCCTTCTAGGACAGGAACTACACTTGATCTTAGCCAAAAGGCCGATAAGCGATCTGATGAGCTGGCGTGCATGGTACACTTAAGTGTATCAGTTATAGCGGCCCTGTAAAGCAGATTACTGAATAAATAAACAGCACTAGGGTTGGTTAAACTGTTTAGAAGTGGGTGCAAACTTTTTTTTTAATTTAATAATTTTTTTAATTCTTTTTTTAATACTGCACGGTCTGTTGCACCAGGAGAAAGCACCCACAAAAGATACTTCTCCTAGAGACCTATCGGTGGCTGCTTTCAGCTCATCATAGCACGTAAAGAGCGTGAACACGCCTTTACATTGCTAAGCTCACCCACTACCTTCCCCGTTCCACCTCTCTAAGCACAGAGAGGTGCAAGAGGGAGATCCGTCTCTGTCTGAGTTAGAGATGGTCACTGACCCCCGTGTTTTGGTTTTGGATTCGGTTTTGGATCTGGATTACCGTCGTGTTTTGGTTTTGGTTTTGGTTTTGCAAAACTGCCATTGCGTGTTTTGGTTTTGGTTTTGGTTTTGTTTGGTTTTGTTTTGCTATTTTTTTGGAAAATCCATGTTTTTGGGCCTAAATTAACCCAATTTAGTGCTCCAACTGTTTTAGAGACAAGTAATCTAATTGTTGAGGTAATAAATCATCCAAAAAAACTGTTTAATTCTTCGTTGGTAGGCCTATTCTACACACAAAACAGATTGTCTTCCTCTCCATCTATGCATATTGGCAATGCAGCCATCGTCTTTGAATGTATATTACACCCTACACTTATAGTTAAATATGTAAAGAAATGGAAAAAGCCAGTTTGGTTTCTGTCTCTCAAGGCCCCCCTCCACTTGTATAAAATACTAAAAAATTCAGCCATTATAGACTGTACAATATTAATTGACATGGAGAAAGCCAGTTTGGTTTCTGTCTCTCTAGGCCCCCCTCCACTTGTATAAAATACTAAAAAATTCAGCCATTATAGACTGTACAATATTAATTGACATGGAGAAAGACAGTTTGGTTTCTGTCTCTCTAGGCCCCCCTCCACTTGTATAAAATACAAAAAAATCCAGCCGTTATAGACTGTACAATATTAATTGACATGGAGAAAGCCAGTTTGGTTTCTGTCTCTCTAGGCCCCCCTCCACTTGTATAAAATACTAATAAATTCAGCCGTTATATACTGTACAATATAAATTGAAATGGACAAAGGCAGTTTGGTATCTGTCTGCATCAGATCCTCTCTCCACTAGGAGTAAAATAGAAAACTATTCAGCCGTTATATAATCTAGAATATAAATAGAAATTGAGAAAGGCAATTTGGTATCTGTCTGCATCATAATCATCAACATCATCATTAGCGCCCTCGTCGCCTACACAAATCTCCCCCTCATCCTCTTCTAATTCCAAAGTGGCATCCTCAATTTGGGTATCACCGGCTACACTCGGGCTATTAAGGCACACATCAGCAGAATGCTCACGATTAGACATCCCACTGTTGGATGGACTCTCCACAGGGATTGTTGTCATTTGTGAATCAGAGCAAATATTCTCCTGTAATGCCTCACTGTTATCTTGCAGCTCGGCTTTGACGCGTAACAGTAGTTGTGCACCAATTGTAGGCTGGGTAACTTTTTGGGATCTGCCACTAATAGCCAAAGGTGAAGGCCTCATTCTCTCTTTGCCACTGCGTGTGTAGAATGGCATGCTTGCAATTTTTTTTTTATCGTCACTTAACTTTTGCTCAGTTACACTTCTTTTTCGCTTCAATACAGTAAATTTTTTTTTGGTTTTTGTTTTTTGCACTAATTTGAAAACACTCTGTTGTTTGACATCGCCTTGGCCAGATGACGTACTGGGAACACTAACATCAGGACTGGTGACAGAACCTGGTTGCTCATTTAGATCATATGTGGACTGCTTTGAATCCATTGCGTAGATACTGCTGACAGATATGACTTTTGACAGCCAGAAATATTAATGCACAATTAGAGAGGACACCCCAAAAACACTGAGGAGTGCTTAAAATTATTGAGTAGATACTGCTGACAGATATGACTTTTGACAGCCAGAAATATTAATGCACAATTAGAGAGGACACCCCAAAAACACTGAGGAGTGCTAACATTTATTGAGTAGATACTGCTGACAGATATGACTTTTGACAGCCAGAAATATTAATGCACAATTAGGGAGGACACCCCAAAAACACTGAGGAGTGCTAAAATTTATTGAGTAGATACTGCTGACAGATATGACTTTTGACAGCCAGAAATATTAATGCACAATTAGAGAGGACACCCCAAAAACACTGAGGAGTGCTTAAAATTATTGAGTAGATACTGCTGACAGATATGACTTTTGACAGCCAGAAATATTAATGCACAATTAGAGAGGACACCCCAAAAACACTGAGGAGTGCTTAAAATTATTGAGTAGATACTGCTGACAGATATGACTTTTGACAGCCAGAAATATTAATGCACAATTAGAGAGGACACCCCAAAAACACTGAGGAGTGCTTAAAATTATTGAGTAGATACTGCTGACAGATATGACTTTTGACAGCCAGAAATATTAATGCACAATTAGAGAGGACACCCCAAAAACACTGAGGAGTGCTTAAAATTATTGAGTAGATACTGCTGACAGATATGACTTTTGACAGCCAGAAATATTAATGCACAATTAGAGAGGACACCCCAAAAACACTGAGGAGTGCTAACATTTATTGAGTAGATACTGCTGACAGATATGACTTTTGACAGCCAGAAATATTAATGCACAATTAGGGAGGACACCCCAAAAACACAGAGGAGTGCTAAAATTTATTGAGTAGATACTGCTGACAGATATGACTTTTGACAGCCAGAAATATTAATGCACAATTAGAGAGGACACCCCAAAAACACTGAGGAGTGCTAACATTTATTGAGTAGATACTGCTGACAGATATGACTTTTGACAGCCAGAAATATTAATGCACAATTAGAGAGGACACCCCAAAAACACTGAGGAGTGCTAACATTTATTGAGTAGATACTGCTGACAGATATGACTTTTGACAGCCAGAAATATTAATGCACAATTAGGGAGGACACCCCAAAAACACAGAGGAGTGCTAAAATTTATTGAGTAGATACTGCTGACAGATATGACTTTTGACAGCCAGAAATATTAATGCACAATTAGAGAGGACACCCCAAAAACACTGAGGAGTGCTTAAAATTATTGAGTAGATACTGCTGACAGATATGACTTTTGACAGCCAGAAATATTAATGCACAATTAGAGAGGACACCCCAAAAACACTGAGGAGTGCTTAAAATTATTGAGTAGATACTGCTGACAGATATGACTTTTGACAGCCAGAAATATTAATGCACAATTAGAGAGGACACCCCAAAAACACTGAGGAGTGCTAACATTTATTGAGTAGATACTGCTGACAGATATGACTTTTGACAGCCAGAAATATTAATGCACAATTATGGGGGACAACCCAAAAGCGCTGGGGAGTGCCAAATATGAAGAAAAAATAATAAACCTCTATCCTCCTCTCTGCACTAGCGATTTTGGTTAGAGCAATTGCAAGAACAATATTGTATTCTTTCTCTGTCCCTGCTCTAATTAGCCTATGACTACACCCTGCTCTCTCCCTCTGTCAAATGGCGATGGATTGCTGTGGAGGCGTGTATTTATAAAGTTGAAGTATCGCGAGAACCGAGTCCCGAGATCCGACGACGTCACAATGACGTTCGGCCTCGATTTGGATTCGGAATTGGCGGGAGAGTACCGAGCTGCTCAGCTCGGTACTCGGATACCCAAAGTTCGGGTGGGTTCGGTTCTCGGAGAACCGGACCCGCCCATCTCTAGTCTGAGTGCAAACTGAGATGGATCTTTGTCTAAAAGTGCTTTTTGCACTGTTCAATTGGACTTGCGTCCAACTCTACATCAGGCCCTATGTCAGTATAACGTTTGCATACTTTCAACAGTGATATTTCAGTATTATGGTTATAGTTTTCTATTGGATCTTTAGGCACTGTGCTTACTGATTAGAAGAGATAGCAAGACGTAGACTTTTCTGCCACTACCAAGTTAGTTCTTCTCTTTAGTACCTGTTGACATAAAACAAAGGACCATTAGTTATAGTTTGTTGTGCAAAATAAAGAATCTTAAAGTCTGCTGACTGTACTCTGTAGCAAAGTTGGCACCACTGATGTGTTAGTACAAGCATTTATT
This sequence comes from Mixophyes fleayi, assembly GCF_038048845.1. Classification (NCBI taxonomy): domain Eukaryota; kingdom Metazoa; phylum Chordata; class Amphibia; order Anura; family Limnodynastidae; genus Mixophyes; species Mixophyes fleayi. The sequence goes on from NC_134403.1 coordinate 270,853,602, forward strand.
TTAAATGTACCCTCTATACTGGTAAACATAATTAGCTTAAGTAAGCGTGAAAGCTTTCTGAAGATGAGTACTGTCAAAATACAGAAATCATTAAAATATTTTCTGTTTGTATAGTATAGTAAGTTTGATATCACAGAGTGCTTCGCCAGGACATGGACGAGGTCTTCCTTTGTATGTCGCAAAGCTGAAGCCAAAGTTTTTTGGTTTCCATAGAAACGGGGCAGTTCTGAATGAGGGTTCTTAACACCTGCAGGTTAATGGGCATCAATAAGGCTGAAAGAAAATGGGATGCCATTTTGTGACACGGGCATTGTGCCAAAGGATTTATGGCAAAAATGTAAAATATATATACTTACTGCTTTTAGCACTAATATCACATAACTTGCGTTTAATAAACGAGCATGGAACTTGAGTTACAACCATATTCAAACACAGGCGGATCTCAATATACATTCCCATTCGAATTTGGTATGCTAGGGCTAAACATTACATACAGAACAGAGTGCAGGATACGAACATGCATATGTGCAATATAAAGTCCTATCAGAGCGCATGCTCCTATGTTATAAAATAAATTAACCACTCTAAATACTATAATCATTAATAAAAAGTATTTGTAAAAGAAAATTGTTTCTTTTATTTATTATATTTTTTCAATAATAAATACATAAATCAGCATGTTCTTAATGCATACTGTATACACAATGCATGTTTATACTCTATCTTCCTTGTATACACATGTTTTGTGCTATCTAGGGGCACGCATATGTATAGTTTTTAAAATAAAGTCTATGCTGTGTTAGTCATCCCAATCAGTCGGCACTTACACCCTGCCCTGTAGCTGGTGCAAATGATACGGCTAAAATACACGTACTTAAAAGAAACTCAGGACATGAATCAACTGCATTGCCTATGTTCATCTGCCCCTTTCCTGCCTCATTCCACCCTTCAAATCATAGGCAGTCGTAAAGTTGGGTACATACTATTGAAAATTACTTTAGATGCGATTTCAGAAACAATATTGTCAACAACTAAAACTCTCACAGATAAATGTGTACACACCTACACAATTTACCTTCAGACCTTTGAGCTTCATCTCTCCTAACCATCTGCTGATAAGATCACTCTACAGATATCTGCCTACACTGCTGGTAGTCATTTCTCCGACTATCATCACACCCACACTACTTACCCTGACATCCTCATCACAAAACTGTTATTCCCGACATCTTGGCATTTCCGACTCTTGAAAATGCCGACTTGCAAGTATTTCTACACACACACAGTCCAGCACACAGAATGACATCATTTGTAAGCGCGTCCCTATTATTGGTGGCGTTAAGTGGGCAATGAAAGTACGCGCTGTCTGGACAATACATTTTAGTAATCCTTCTACACTGTCCAGCCGGTGCGTACTTCCATTGCTCCCTTAACGCCACCAATAATAGGGTCGCGCTTACAACTGACGTCATTCTGTGTGCTGGACTGTGCGTAGGTAGAAATATTTGCAAGTCAGCTTTTTCAGGACTGCCAAGATGTCTGGATGTCAGTGTATTCTCTACATAAATATTAAAGTGTCTTCATTTCACTATATGCCACCCGTTTTATAATGCCACCTTCACTGTAATGTTCGTTTTGGCCTGTGTTTTAAGTTGGTAGTATTAAGAGGGAAATTCTGTACTTTAGAATTGCAATCAGAATTTGATCAGCAGTTTTTAGATTATAAACTCTAGAGAGTAGGGCTCTCTCTTTGCCTGTTCCATTGCAAGTCCCTTTGTTGTTGTATATTCCTTTTTTACTTACTTTACAGCGCAGGAAAAATACAAACTGTCCAGGTGGAATCTCTAAAAACAATTGCTGTGTTCATCACTGCAGCACAAGACAGAAATTGATTTTGGCAAGTGAATACTCACCTTCCAAAATGACCAAGTACACACTGATCTGTTCTCCCTACTTATTTCCCAAATGAAGGAAGTGATGTTGAATAACTATTTGGTGTTAACAGACACATGTGACAATTCATTCAGTACGGATTACTGTAAAACAAAATAGATGCTGAAAAAACACCATTGTTCATTAGATGGAATAGGACATTTTCAAAAGCATGTTATCTTTGACTGCGACCCATCCTAATGTTAAATGACACTGTAATGTAGTGGTTAAGAACCACAAAACATGTGGATACTCAGTGCTCCTTTACTTTATTCAATAAGAGGATTTTAAATTGCACAGATTTATCCTAATCCTTGGAACTGCCCCTGGGAACTCAATCTGTGCCTGACTGTCAAAAAGTCAAGTCAGTTTGTAGGGAGTATAAGGCTGTGAGCCCTCATGCAAGGCAGGGAATGCCCTCCCAAAATGCCCATTGTCCACCCCTTTATCTCATTTAAATAAGCTCACCTCTCAATTTTGCATGTGGGTGCAATAGTAGATGGACTCATTGGCCTAACTCACAGCCAGGAAATGCCCTCATCTGCCCTACGCCTCCCATCCAACACTACAGACACAGACATCTTACCAAACCAGTGAATTTACACAATAGCATGCATGTGACATGACAAGACGGCATTTGTGCTACACTAGCAAAAGCAAGTTAGCAAAATAGCCTTGGTGCTTTTATTTATTTTTATTTTTTTATAGCGGAACATATATAGAATCTTTACTAAGTACCAAGCATGCAAGCAGAAAGCAATTGCTGATATGCTATGTAAAAGATATAATTATGCATAGCCAGCACTTAAATTAACTAAAATGGGCATTATGGGATTAAATTATACGTATTCCTTTGCTGTGTAAAAGGGTTCATCACTCAAAGTCTTTTTTTTTTTTTTACGCCTGATTTCCATTTGCAGTAAGGTGAGTTTCCTATGGGATTTTCTAAGGAAAAGAGAATTTACTTAACAGAAATACAATTAAAGAACAAATAAATACACACTAAAATATCAGTTGTCAATTTTATCTCCTTAATTCAAAAGAATGGGTCTTATTCACAAAATGGTTTTGTTCATAAATGGAGGATGTGAACAACTTGGTGGCGGGCGCTCTTATTTGCTCTCTTATTTTTAAGTGAGCACAAGCACACATAGGAACATAGCGAGGATGGAGCAAGAAGGGCATGTGCTCTGGGCACTAGGTGAACCGCAAGGCACCTAAGTCAGACTTTCTTAAAGTAAATGAAAAATCCCTCCTGGAGTGATTACTGTATACAGTGTATCACCCACAGAGGAGGGTCTCTACAGCCTGTCTATGATGACTATTCATCTGGAGGCCCTCCAGTTCATGCCCTATGCACACTGGCTATGTCTCCTCCACTGGTGCGCTGCAGCACTGACGGGAGTAGACAACATGACTCCTTGCTACACCACAGAGCACTAAGTCAATTATTGTACTATTATCATTTTATTATAATGTATTAAAAAACAAATTTTTCTTGTCTAATATAGTATATAATCTAAATAGTCTTATGCACTATAAGACTGCAGATAATCTAGGTAGGTAGTTGTCCTTTCTGATGGTATCACAGAGGAATGCAATTTTTTTCTGGCCAGTTTCGATAGAGCTGAATACCTTTTCTTAACCTTTCTCTTGGCCTGAGGGTCCCTCATCAGTGTCCTTCCCTTGCTGTCAAATCCTGGCCATACTGGTCAGACTGGAGACAGTGGAGCTACCACTTGGATGATCTGCTAACAAGAAATACAAGTATTGTAAAACAAAATGACACATTCTAATATCACCATAGCAACCATTTAAAGAACATTTACAATGTTTACCAAGCTTGTGATTAATAAGATTACTTTTATCCACTTTTATATGTAAAGGTTACATAGAGTCACTGATTTATATTGCTTGTCTGGCGTGTATGGCAGTTCGGTGTTGCTGCTTTCTGCATATTTGCACACAATTTCATATTATATTTGGAGTAGAATTAAAATAGGATAAAGTGAAAATGTCACCAGGGCAGTTGAGCAATGCTGTCAATACTGACGGGCAGTGGTAAGACGAGTCCTACCGTTCACCAGGTCAGGACAGGTTCTGTCTGTGCATGCGTGAGCCCGCTTGCCTGGATTGGTCATCGGCTATCGCCATCCTGAGGCACTTGTTCTATCTCTGTCTTTGGTAAATAGGATTTCCCTATGCTTAAACAGGAAGACACTCTAGATCCAGAGAAAACTCGGGTTATTGCCAGATTTAGGGCTTTTCGCCCACTGATAAATAGACTCCTAGGCGGAAATTTGGAACTCTACTACTATTATAATAAGCATAGACATGTTTCTAACGCAATGTTGTACAAAAAAAGATTACAAGAGTTTAACCATTCCTTAAGGAACCATGCCAGGATGTAAGATTATCATAATTTCAAGTTATCTGAAAAGTGCAGTCACTTTTCTTTTAATTAAATGTTCCATTGTCCAAAAAGAAGTTTACTATAATCCCTAATGACAAGAACTGTGACAAGGGAATCTTCATTAGAATCAACTTCAAACATCAGCAGCATCATGACAGAGGAGGCTGTCTGTTCATTAAATCGTGTCATAAACTCATGTAATAGCAGTCATTTATCCCTGTAGTAAGCTATATTTTGGGTATTTTAGAGATTGTTCTGTGTTTTAGATGCAATTCATAAGTGCTAGTTTTGTACAAATCTTGGGTTATAGAAAGTGACCATTTAAAATGCTAGTAAAGAGGAAGCATGACCATGCCTAATGGTCAAGTCATGTTGTGAGTCTAATGACAGTGGTGTAACTAAACTCATTAGGCACCGCCACATAATCTGAGCCTGGGCCAACAAAAATCACACGAACACAACAAACATAAAATACCAGAAATGTGTGGGCTCTAACCCTTGTCCATTGTGTGCCTTTCTTTCTTCTCTTTCCATGTTTGTTGCATAGCTCCATTCACTGACGCTCCACTCTCATCTCATGTCTACCCCTCTACTGCACCTCCTTTTCTGCCACCTATGCCTTTTGCTTGTCCAATGTTTACTTGTCAAAGGCAAGCACATTATTTTCACAAGGAAAGAATTATCTTCACCTTTTATATTTTGCATATACAATGTCTACAAATCACATTGACTTCCCTCTGTAATACTAGTAATAGGCCTATTAAACTATTTTTTTTCCTTTAGATGTATCATGGTGGCTGCTGTCAGTACCAGTACATCTGATATAGCATCATTTTCACTATGCATTTCAGCAGTATAATGTTAGTAGCAATGGCCAACATAGGTAGCTGGGAGGTAGAGGCGAAGGACACACAATTGACCTAAAGGGACACAGTATAGAATTCCGGACCTGCAGCATCACCTACACTCATTGGTAGCAGTCATTTCACACCACTACTCTAGACAACCACTAGACTATTAGGTAACTAGGAACTAGTGATATTAAGTCACAAGGCACAAAGTATCAAATGCCTCAGTGGTGTAATATGTTTCTAGTGATTTAATAGTCTGCATTCTCATACATATTGGTTCAGCACACAAAAAGGATGACTGAAGGCTGTTGTAGGCACCCCTTAAATAGCACATTCCAAATGGCCGATGTGGAAGGGTTTTTTAGATACCTGTAATACCCCTCTACATTGTGCTTGCTTGTCGTCTTGGTTTTATTGGAGTACCGTGGTGATGCCATTTTGCCTTGGTTCACGACTGAAAATAAAATATGTGACAGATACAACTCCTATGAGCATTCACAGCGTAGTGCCTGTGTGTGTCTGTGATTAAATATGTCTGCTGATAAGGCTGTGTCGCTCAGAGTACAGCAGTATTTTTCAGAACAGACGACGTACCCACCCAGTGAGTAATCTGCTGGATAGTACAGGTGGACAACATTCCTTAAAAATCGAGGGTGGAATTTGGACAGTTATTTTTGAAACTTGGAAAATAATGCAATACATCATAAGAGACCAAATATACTTTAAAGGAGGTCTCGTCACACAGCAACTCAATCTGTTGTAAACAAAGCAAATCCCAGTATGGTTTGTCAACAAACATACTGGGTGTCGTAGTTTAGTAGCTGGAACGACATTGGCTATCTCTGTTTTGGAAAGGTTGATCTGGCATAATAAATTGAATTAATTACCACATTTTTTGTGATATATAATTATACAATTTTACTTGCTTGCTACATTCTCTAATTATGGGAAACAGGATACTGCATGCAAAAGGTCACAGAGAAAAACACAAACTGTGAGCCTCATTTAAAAAGTGCACAGCTCAAAATCCTCTTTGGTGGCAGTGTGCAAATCAGTTTGAACCGGGGACGGCATTTCCTGCTAAGTGCAGAGTAAGCGCAGTGGTGCAACCAGTTTTGTGTCGCGTTTTTATGTTGCGAAAGTGAGATTTATTGAAAGGAGATAGGGATGAAGGAGCACATTTTTAGTAGCGCTCCCTGCTGTTCAGGGTGGGTGCGCAACCATTTCCACTCTGCAAAAGACTTGATTTTTGTACAGACTCTAAACTGTTAGAGATTGTGTCATGTCCAATACTTTTAATAGGACCCATTTTGGTCCTCCAGTTGAGCTTTGGCTGAGAAGTGTATTTTTACATGCAATATGGCCAATATAAAACAAGGCTTCAAACACACAGATGGGAGATATCTATAAAGACAGCAAAGTTTAATTTAATGAAAGCTTTGGAGGTTAGACTTTGTTGTGATATTTATTCTTTTACACAGTTTGTGTAGGTGTCTCCCCGAGAGCAGAGAGTAGGTGAGCACCGTGAACTGCGCTGAGTAGACCATCTTGGCACTTTGCAGCAAACAAGGCGTTTCACAGTATGCATCCATTGCACATTGTAAATGAGGTCTTAAGAATGCAAATGGAAAGACAGGCTGTCCTTGATAAAACTTGCATTTCTTTATATTGTTGGCAGCAAGGAAGCTAAATATATCACCTGTCTTTATAGAACCTGTCTTTCTTGTCCTTTGCACTTTCTGGTGCTGCCTGTTTTATAAATTAAACACAAGTTGTGCATTTTAATGCACATAACATAGTAGTATACAGAAAACAAATGGATTATAGGTGTCTACTGGCCCGTGCTGAAATTTAGCCCCAAGAAACATTTTAGGATAGCTGAGGCTTGCAGAGCACTGCCCTCTAGTGGCAACAAATTGGACTGGACAGTTAAAGAGAGTTCACTTTAGCAGGGAAATTTCCACTACAAAACATTTGCAAGTATATATTTACGATTTATTTCAGGAAAGCTAAGAAAAAAAATTGAAATTTGATTGTAAAGTTCTTAAGTGCTTACATCTCACAGATCATTTTTAAATGCATTTCCATTCACCCATTGCGCACAGCTATGGATTTGTTAAATCTCTCTCTTCTCTCTCTCTCTCTCTCTTTCTCTCTCTCTCTCGGCTGAAATGTAAAAAAGTGGTGGTATGAAAAGTGTAATGGGAATGTAAGTGAATGGAATTTGGTAATTTTACAATTAAAGCAGTAGGAAACACGGCGGTATGGCATATCACTGTATACTCCCCCACTTTGACCCCATTGTGTATATATTGAATGCATATATATATATTTATATATATATATATATATATATATATATATATATATATGTATATATATATATATATATATATATATATATATATCTATCTATCTATCTATCTATCTATATATGTATATATATATCTATCTATCTATCTATCTATCTATCTTTCTATCTATCTATCTATCTATCTATCTATCTATCTATCTATCTATCTATATGTAGTGCAGATCAAGTGGAGAAGCCTGGAATTGGATTTAATATGGAACTAGAACCCCCTCCCCATACACACATTTTTTACATTCTAACATTCTATACATTTATTTATACATTTGGTAGGGGTAACTGGGTAATTTTTGCTGTTGTTCATCTACCTTCTCAGTTTTGTATTTGGTTGTACACTGCAAGATGATTGGAACTGTGGTGCAAAGGCTGAGAATAAAGACGATTATATAGCGAATTAATTGTCTATACACCATACAAGTTTGGCATGTGAACAAAGGGGCGCTTTGCTTTTTTATGCAACACTTTTAACATTCCCTCCCAGATGCTCTTCCCTCCCCTTGCGGTAGAGGTCCTATTGTCCCTATACTCTGCGATAAATAATTGCAGGAAGAAGTGCAGCGAGAAACACCAGTTACCTGGCCATCATCCTGGGGGTAGTGTGCAAAGCAGACCCCAATTTATTTTCAAGTATAAAAAGATGTTACAGATCTGGTGACTAGTGTACAGCAGACCTATACTGTTATGGCCAACAAATTAAGCAGATCTCCAATTTGCTAGCTAGCATATTGTATATCTTTTATCTGCTAGTTAGTATAAAAGCAGACATACACCCTTGGGGCTAGCATATAGAGTACCTCGAATCTAGAGAGTATTGTATAAAGGAAGCCTTTAACATGGTGGCTAATGTAATAAAAGATCTAGTGTATGGCATGAATCCAATCTGGTGGCTGTATACAACAAGTCTCTAATCATATGACGAGAAGTGGGTCTAGTTATTCTATTTTGAAACTAGTGCAAACTCTGGTTGTGGGTCATTCCAATGTTTCCTGGGCAGAAGGGAAACAGTTGCGGATTGACAGAGGTGAGTTTGTAATTAGATGGTTGGGGAATGAATTGGGATAATGTACTACTAGTTTGTGGGAGGCATGTTTAGGCTGACCGTGTGCCCAACGTTCCAGAAGAAATTACCTGAGTGTAGGTCCTGTAGTAGTTTGGTCAAAGATGACATGATTATGCTGATGGCTCAGTAGATCTATTAAAACTATTACCCGTGGCACAATTATAATTAACCTGCTGTTGGGGAAGTTTGTGGCCCATAATAGGTGCATAATAGTGAAGCATGTGTAACCGAAATGCATGCCTGGTTAATGCTGATGAGCTGTGTCACGTAAGGCTCACTTGAACAGACATGGCATGTGGTTGTGAAAGGGTTAATCAAAACCAAATCACCTGGTTTGTCTAAAAATGATTAAAACCCCCAAAAATTATATTTTACACTCACTATTATCGCTCAAGTTCTGCCCCCTTTAAGATTAGGTTCCAAAGTCGACACTTTACGGAACTCTTCAGTTACTCCCTAATCTAATTCCAAATAAACTCAAAAGTCAAGTTAATCAAGGTTATTATAACTAACACAGTTGTCTGCTTTAAATGTAGTGTTACAACAACCAAGCTAGCCTGGCACATGTTTTTTTAAGACAGAATATTATTAAATTGAGTCTAATATGACAAAGAAAGTCACAATGCTTAAAATATATGTAAAGAAATATAACTAAAGGACATACAGAAATACAACTCAAACTAATTTCTTAAAATAAAACAGGATTCAAACAGAAACCGAAAAGTCATGTACTTTCATATGATTACAACAGGGAAGGCTGGAAATTCGACAGAACCTGAATAGCAGATTGAACCCCAGGAACTGACAACTTTTAACAATATTCATTATCGTTTAAACATTCACTGTTGCCCACCAACCCCCTTCACTGTGTAGTCACTGAAAGAATTTCTGTTTTTATGCTAATCAGTTTTACAACTGCTTTTGTTCCTATATACTTTAGTCAGAAATAGAAATGAAATATTGTTTCTCTAGAAAGACCTAGAAATACAATAATAAGTCCAGTCAATAGAATATGAATGTACACACCAATACATACGAAACATCATTATGAAATATAAATTCCTTAGGAAGATATGTTATTTTAATTTGTTCACTATCATTCTCACAGTGACCCACTCAACTATGGATTTATAAAAGTGCTCTGATGTATTAGGTTTTAGATATGAAAAAGACCTGGGATGGTCACATTGTCTTTTATAGGCATAGGATCTGGAGGGTGCCATTAACCTTACAGGACATGCTGATCTTTTCTGTAGTGCTGGATTATAGGCTGCTGTGAAATATACACAAACCATCTATGTGACAATACACAGATACTTGAGGGGACACCAAGCTTCTCAAAATATAAACATTACACAGGTCTTTGAAGTATATTCAGAATAGTTAACTGTGGGGATTTCAAAATAGTGTGGAGAAAACAGTCAGAAAGTGGCAGGCTACCATATTTGAGATGGTTAAATATGCTGGCTGAGCGGGAGTCCCAGAAGGTGACACTTTTTCAAGCAAAGGAACCTGATGATATTGAGTATGCTACTCAAAAAGGGTAGAGGATGGTTATGAAAAATGCAAATGTTCTGAAGAGATGATGTTTGGTGTTTGACTTATCTCCTGAGAAAATCTGTACGGTTTTGGGCAGATCATGGTATTGGTTATTTGCGGACCTCTGGAGCCTTCACAATTTTGGGGAGAGACAGTTAGCTAATTCAATTACGTCTTGATTTAAGGGGAGTCCAAAGTTTTGGGATGTTTAGATAGGATGCTTATAAATGTAGGTGAATTACAGATATGTCAAATGTTAAATGGGAATTGACACTGCACAGTCATGTGAAGAGGTCTAGAAAATCTGCAGTTTTATGAGACGTTAGAACATGCATTGCTCATCCATGACCAATAAAAACAAAGGCATGGGCAGATAACAGTATACATTGCATTCAGCACAAAATCCAGTTTCCACCTGCACAATCAGTTAAAAATCAGCATGTATGACACTAAGGAAATCACTACAATGTGACTGGGAACACATCACTCACATCCCCAATCATGTTATGCATCCCCCACCCCTTTCTGCTAATTTTGCTATTATTGTGTCCGGCAGAGCTCACTCTTCTTGAGGTTGGAACAGCTGGGAGGTAGGTTGGAAAGCAGTTATTCCAAGTGGATCAGCTGTTAACACTGTAAATCCATAATACAATTAATAAAGAACAATACACTACTGATTAATTACTTTTTTTTATGTTTTTAACATTTTGTGAAAGGATTTGCGCAAGGATTTAAAATGAAAGAAAGCTTATTCATTACAGGCAAGGGAAATAACACTACACATTTCAAACACGTTTCCATTTCTTGACAAGTGAATCGAGCAGAGATGGATGGTCACATAGAGAGCAACACCGTTTCTCCTTAGACATATATGACCTCTGTGAGTAGCTGTCTCTCCTCTTTTCCTCTATTGGTTAACAGAACAGAGGGGAGACAGATTAAATGAGTTCTTGCAAACCCTAATTCATTCTGTACAATTGGACGACCCTCAGCATTTGCTTTGGAGCTTCAGCATGTTTCTTGCATTAGATGATCCTAATATTAAGGTATGCTTTGGTTTAAATAATAAATTGTTAATAAATGTATTGGTGCCTGTGTCACACAGTCACATAATAGCTGGAGATTCAGATGGCCCAGTGACCCAGACTAAGGTTTTTGGACACACTAACACTAACTAATTATAGCAAGTGCTATAATTAGTTACACAATGCTCTATTTGTACTTCGTTATGCACTCCAGCTGATCGGATATCGATATGAAGTACAATGTTTAGCACTCTAAAACCATATTGTTAAACTAAGTGTACTTTTTCTTGAGCCTCTTGACTTTTTGTGGAGATTGGTAGTAATAGAATATTGTCTAGGCGCGTACCCTGGGCTATGCAGTGGCACTTGAGGTTATAAGGGGGCATATGTGGATGTATAAGGGTGCATGATGTTATAAGGGTGACACATGAGTCATTATGGTGTCATGTGGGGCTATACATGGGCATATGGCTCTATTTGCTGGCATATGGGACTATAAGGGGCATGTTATACTGTGGCACTGCAATACATAACATTTCTAATCACATTGTAAGTAATGGTTACTTGAATAAGTCTGTCAATTTATAGCTGAAATGGATGTAATGATAGTCTTCAGCAATTGAGAGGAGATGCCAGAGAGAACAGAGCACTATCTATAAGTTATGCAGCACCATAGGAATAATGATATAGAATATTCAGACCTATCTTATAAAAAATAGTTATGCTGCATATATTAGCCCTGATTTAGAGTTGGGCATAAGTCCAAATGAATGCTGCTTATGTTTGAAGTAACTTGCATTTGGCGTTCCTAATGACAGGAGAGGTAAACCGGGATGGCCATATACAAATAGAGAACAGTAGAGGCAGGCACTCGTAAGGGTAGCATGCCCCGTGGAACTGCAGTCTAGTCAAGATAGGTACACACTGGAGATTTATCAGCCAATTATCGGGCCAATCAGGCAATAAACGACCGCTCGGACACATATCGCATTAGTGTGTATAATCACACAATGAACGACAGTCATTCCAAAGTGCAAATGGTCATTTCATTGGGTTGGTCGGCATGTTTGATCATTTAGTTCCATCACCTTTCGATCATGTAGTGTGTACGCACTCAGGATCATGATCTGCATAGAAATGACAGAGTCATGGTCTTTTCAGCCGATGCCGGCAATGAACATGTCTTGGTGACTAACTGTAGAGAGTGCTGTAGATGGATTAGTTTGTTTGTTTGTTCTGAGACTGAAAATATCGTTTCGGAGTCACAGAAGCTAACAAAATTTGTAAGGATATGTGGATAGCTATAACAAGGCGGTTTTAATCAGTGTGATAGGAATGAGTGAATGAGTGACTATTGTGCAGTCATTCTCTAAACGACTATAGGACCAGTTGAAGAGCACATATTTGAAGGTAAATTAAATCGGGTCATGGTATATGCATGAATCGCCTGACCGGTCGGACCTTCGTTAGTAAAATCTTTGTAGGTAGCACGTTGGTCGGAAAATTCTTCAGTGTGTACCTAGCCTTAGTCTACCTAAGCCTTTGTCTAAAGAGAACTGATGATACCGATACTGTTTTAAAAAAAGATGAATTAAATAAGTAAGTAAATAAAATAACTTGTCCCCCCTCTACCCCTCTAAAATAAGTAATCAGCATCAGTGCTATAGCTTGCTGGGCTTGTCATATTATATCAAGCATGTGGTTGAATTCCATAGCCAAATCAATATATATATATATATATATATATATATATATATATATATATATATTTATTCATATTTATTTTATAGATATTTCATAGCATAAAACAGACTAAAATCACAACATATTCTCTATTCCCATTACTATTTGTATGATTCTAGCCCAACCATTGATATTTATCTAAGACTGTTATAACTAGTCCCCCCAAGTGGAATACCAAATTAAATGTGTACTTCATGCTAGATCTAGCAGTACTTTTTTAGACCTATGAAGACCTTAAAATTGCTGCCATTTGCAATAGGCCTTCCATATTTCCAACACTAACAGATGCCATTCAAAGTTAATCCAATAGTAAGCAATGTATGATTTGCTATAAGATTAATATAATCTGGGATCTATTATTATTCCTTGCATTATAGATAGGGACATAATTAGAGAACTCTGGGCCCTATAGAAAAGTTTTAAAGGCCCTTACTTCACCACCACCTCACACCCAATAAATCTATTAAGGTCCCAAACATTCAGCTAGTCCAGAGGATCCTGAGGATGATGGGGCCACTTCTACTGAGCGCTCAAAACAGGTGAGCCTTGAAAAAGACATGCACACCACTCAGTAGGCTAACACATACGGGTGCTTTGCACAGGCATGTTTATTAGCACTTATATACTATTTTCCTGCATATTTTAGACCAGGGTTGTCCAACCCACGGCCCGCGGGCCGCATGCGGCCCAGCACGCCTGTAAATGTGGCCCAGAAGGAGTTTTGGTTGTGGCAAAGGGGGCAGCGCTCTTAATGGAAAAAAAAAATCCTACAAAAAAAAGAAACTACTTACCTTGCGGTCACGCGGTCACGCGGTCACGTCAGCTGGTACTCCGGCTCCCTCTCTTGTCTCCTCCTCCATGCGGCGCTCGCAGTGGTCAGGGCACCCTGATATACAATGCCTGGCTTAAATGATATTGCATCCAAACAATACAAAAAGTGATTATAGTATAATAACTAGAGAGGATTTTTTGAACAGGGCGATTGAAAGGTAAGTATAGGGAAATTTGAAAAAAAAAAGTGATATCTATATATCTATATCTATATCTATATCTATATCTATATATATATATATATATATATATATCACTTTTTTTCTCATATATATATATATATATATATATATATATATATATATATATGTTAACTATGCTTTCTATGGTTTTTTGGATGATCAGCTATCGTTATTGTTAGTGTACCTTATGTGCGGCCCAAACCAACTCGTCTTCTGCCAATGTGGCCCAGGGAAGCTAAAAGGTTGGACACCCCTGTTTTAGACAGTGATATCCCTAAGTTCCTGGCAGAACATTATGCTGTAGGCAGCATTCACAGAGCAAAGTATTGCTTGTGTGTCAGGAACACAAGTGTTCATATGCCGGAAATCTAAGGGGCCTAGGCCTCACTGGTCCTCTTGGGCCTGGCATGGCTATTGTTAGGCCCCTGATGATACTGATTTACTGTGCCGCTGTATGTGTCTGCTTTCAAGTAGGGAGTTTATGTTCATGTCACATAGTGATATCACATGGACTGCTCTTTAAAACGCAGACATGTCCTGACACTTATAAAACATTCAATTTTGAATTCTGTTTGCAACAATTAGTAGATCAGGAAGTAAACAAATTAGTTTCTGGCCCCATTACTGGACTCCAACCTGACATCTACAGCAGGTGTCCAGCAATGGGGGATTGAGCAGGATAACGATACACCTATCTCATTCTGCCGTGACATCACCAGACATGACTTTTCTAACCTTTAAAATGAGAGGGGATGTTAATCATTTGCTAGCATTAATAACACTAATGAACAAATTGAGAACAGAGATAAGGCATTTGAATCCAGAAAGACAATCGTTTGGCCTAGTGTGTCTATTTGGTTAATTAATCACATCTATGTGACACTTCTAATCCCTTAGAGTATCAAAAATAATTACAAAACACCTGGGATTCATATGACATATGGAGTTTTTTCATTAAATATTTCCTCTAAATACTCTAAATACTGTATTAGAAATTAGATTTCTTTCTATTTCTTTAATGTTATGATATTCTCTTTCTTTCATTACAAAATTCCATCATCTATACGGGTGTTTCATTTTTGATATGGCCGCATGCAATTCCTTGCTCTGTTCACTAATAGACTTAGGAGTCTATTAATCAAGAGTCCCCCGACTACTAGATTTTCTATTGCTGAGCATTGAAGTGATAGAAAATCTTTTAACCCTAGTGATATTGTAGGTAACTGAGCAGCTAAGTCCAAAAGTAGGGTCGAATTATTAACTAAACTAACCAATATAATTAAAAACTCTAATTGGTCCATTTTTTTGTCTCAAGGATTACCACAGCATTCCATGCAATTGGCACGGTTATTATGCAAACTTGGAGATTTCTTCAGAGCAATGCTAATCTTCCAATGATCTTTAGAAAACCCTCTCTGTTCTTCTGAACATAAAGGCAAGAGCATTAAACAATTATTCATGATTTGCAGGCTATTAGACCTATGATGGTTTGGCTATTAGAACACGAACCTCATGTAAGAGAAGCTTTAAAATATCTTGCTAGAGAAATTATTGAATTCCCTATAGCAAAAGATATCTGGCAAAATAATTTATTCAATATTGAATAATGGTGGTAATAGAGTTCAGTTATACCCCATTCAACCCGGGTCTCAGATAAAGCAGCTGATTGGGTGTCTTGGACGCTTGAGAAAAACTCTCCTCCTGTGCCTATACAGACGCCGAGTATTCTCACTCTGTGCCAGAAATTGCTCCTTTCTCCTCCTGAAATGACACTGTGCAGCTGCATCAAGCCTTCATTGCTGTATAAAACAGCAAATAAACGCAATAAAACAGAACTCTGGGCTACCAAATAGTGACTCGTCGGTCATGATTAAAGCAATGCTGTGAACAGTCACCACCCACTTTCACCTCATCTTTGTGTGCAAAAATCTAGTCCCCCTTAAATGACCTCAGTATTTTTCAGCCAAGGAAAGCTCCTCTTGCGATGACTCACACTTATTGCCAGGGCAGACCCGTGTTCAGTATGAATGGGGTTGACCTGGGTCAATTCCCGGGTCCAAGGTGCAGTGTGAACGGGGTCTCTGAGATGGGACGCTCTGTGCTTCGGCAAAGGACCGGAGAAATTGCAGGGGCAGCAGTATGGAAACGGTATTATTAGGAAAGAAGAAATACTTTTGGATATTTACATTGAATAGTCTGACACCAAGGGTATATTATCATAAATGAATTTCAGGCATTTCTTTGAAATATTATTATTATTATTTACTTTTTTAGATCGTGTGAGATTTGGCATCAAACAAAGGATTATATATGGTGATCTTTAATTTACTTTCTATCCTCTACATTTTTGTACATCATTATGGTATATTTGTGTTATGTGAGTATGTTCATGAATTAGTAGAATTCTATAACATGTACTAGACTTTTTAAATCACATTATTTTTCAATTTCTTGTTGTTGTGCTGGTAAATTCTATTATATAACATGTTGTTTAATATGTCATTGTGTTTGTTATTTATGTCATAAGAATATCATTTTTAATGTTTATGCAAAAATGTTTATATGAATATTTCCTAACATTGAATAAAGTATTCAATCATTTTAAAAAATATTTATTGTTTATAATTCTATATTAGGATTGTAATATGTAATTGTTTTGAAAGCAGTGTGTATTGTTGTTCTTGGTTGATATTGATCATGTGACTGCAGCTCCCAGTCATGTGGTGTGGTACTCATGTTGGTATTTGTTGCTCTCCTGCTTTTCGGCTATGATTTGCGACATGGCGCTGCAGAGTGGTGATGCATGAGATGCGTTCCTTGATTTAATGAAAACATTTATGTATGGCTAGAATATAGTAATGTATATATTTATGTCTCTCTCTTGAGAAAGGATCTTGCATGTGGCCTGGAATATTGACTTATTGGATATCTGCACTCCTCAATACAGGCAAGAAACAATAAAGAACTGTTTTATTAGTGCTGCATATCCCTATGCTGCTTTGATTATTGTCACATATGCCATGATATATATAGTATTCTGTGTAACAATGGGCTACACATTTCTATTCTGTTAGCTGGTCACTGCAGATGGAAGGTTCCCATCAATGTGCCAGCAGATGCCTTTTCTATCCAGCAGTGCTGATAATTATTGAGTATTAATCACTGCAATAGCAGTATGGCAGACAGTTATTACAGAATGATTACATCCATGTCATTATTAGTAGCACGTAGATCCCATTATAAAGAGTTTGACATCCAGGACAAACCAAAAGTAATTAGTTCAATCTTAATAAATATATTAGGTTGCAGAAATGATATAAGGTGATACGCCTCTAATAAACTGCCTTACAGTTGATATGTATGAAAAACACATACAGCAACGCACATATATAGTCTGTATTTTTCATTAACTTTTTAAAGGACATTTTCTATTTTTGGGCCTGTCTATAGGCTATATATTTGTCTGTAAATATTATCTATCTTAATGAGTCTGTTGATAAAAACAAACCACCAGACATTTTATGTGGGATTGGATTAGCCTGTGACTCATGCTAGATTCTTATAGATGTCCTTGTATTCAGTGTAATACTACACATATTGTTTTAAACTTTGAACCCTCAATCTGCTACATTGCAATCCTTATGTTAATAGAATCTACATTGTCCCACAGCCAGAACTAGCAGAAACCCACACAAGGAGCACTTCCAGGATGAAAAATCTGTGCAGAAAGCAGAATCTTGGCTGAGAATGCCATTGTGTGCCTATATAAAGTGCTGGACTCCAGCAGGGAGGAGAATAATTAAAACTACAACTAAAGGGGCACAAGGGTACACAGAGAAAGAGAAAAGAAGGGTAAGTAAAGATGATAGACGATAAGCAGTTGAATAGAGTAAGAACAAAGTCAAAACATATATGAAGGAAGAGTATAACAAAAGTCTCTCTATGTACTAGTGTAGATCCACTACAGTTCTCCGTGTTTGGAGCAAAGTGGTTCCACATGTAGAAATAGTTTTTTACATACAATGCAGCTGCCTCTACCACCTCAGATTTTGTCATACTCCACACTGGCTCCTCCTCCAAGGACTACAACTGGGGACTGATGGGAGGCAAATACGGCCACTCTTTCCTCCATATATACCTTAGTAAACAGATCCACAATACATTGTACAAAAAAAGGACATTGCATGTGATAGGCTAGATTCCCAGGCTCAGCAGCAAAGTGTCATTGGAAATTATTTTAAATGTTTGGAAGCATGCATCTGCCCTAACACAAGAGATACCCGTTTTCTTACAGTGTACTTAGAATACATTATGGTGTTTCAGTGTTAGTCTAGGTACCCCAGGGAGCTTTGGCGTTAATTCTGGCTCATTCTAATTACCTGCATTCCTGTAGAATTATCCTCTGCACAATTCTGCTACTTTCCAGCGTTCATGCAGCTTTCTTCAGTTCCAGAGTTGCAATCCAGTATTCGCCTTCATCGGTAATCTAGTGCTTCCTATCCCTTTCCTATGATTTTTCAGTTGCTGTCCGTCTCCATACATGTCGGTCTCGTTCAACGCCCACGAAAACCTGCGTGGAGTGTGTAGGAAAGCCCAGACTCCCTGGTGAAAACCAGCGCCACGTTAAACTCCACACCTCTTTGTTGGGCATTGCCAAGCTGGTCTGGCCATTGAATATACCAGTTTTCCTGTGTGTTTCTGACAATATATTGTTGTACATAAGTTTATTGTTGAAAGTACAGCACATGGTCTATAGACCCATTGATAATGGACACATCATGGACATTTATCACTTAGGCACTAGAAAAGTGCAGCATTCATTAATCGTTCCGTGGTGACGCACTGGAGGGAAGGGAGAACGCTCTTCCCCTGTCAAACAAGAACAATTAAGCTCTGAAGAAGCTGCGTCCTATGTTGTCTGAGCATAATCATTCCTGTGTGACAAAGGAGAAGCTTTCCCCCTTTACTTCATTGTGACTCAACAAGAGCATTTGAGTGATTATAAGCTCTGCACTTTTCTTGTATTTAGCGTGCCCTTAGGGTTAATTGCTACAGTATATATCATTGACGGGCAGCAGCCTTCACCTGTGGCCCCAACCGAATGCTCTTTATCTGCCTTATTCTTTGCTTTGTTAAAAAGCCGAGAATTATGCTGAATGAGAGCAATCGACTTCCACATAACATGGCTTCCTCTGCACAATGCAGGTCTGATGGCCATGTGAGTGGTAGATAAGGTGGTTTGAGGGCATATGTTGAAGTTTTGGAGTACATGTGGCATTCAGAGGTTTGTGGGTGTCTGAGTGCATTTGGGGGGCATTTTGTGGAAAGTGGGGGTTTGAGGGCATGTGGTGGAATTTTGGAGCAAGTGAGGGACCTGTGGAGAATTTTGGGATGAGTGATGTGAGCGTGCTGAGGACGTTTTGGGACTGATTTTTATTCTTGAAATTAAGGGTAATATGCGTCCTTTTTGAAGATTAGAGGGCCGTAAATGGAGCACTGAAAGTTTATAATGTTGCCCATCACTGGTGTATATAATACATTTAATAAGGAAAAGAAGAAAGTACCTTAATAATGTGAGGGATTTGTAGCCCATGTCTTAAGTTCAGTTTATCTTTTTTCTGTCCTTGTGACATAATGATTCTTTCTTGCTTTTATTTGTTATAGTCGAAATGGACCATATTCTGCTCCTCCTGAAGCTTTGGAAAAACTGAGACTCTCAACGCTAAGTGCATCTTTCTGCTTACATGCATACTCTAGTACACTAGTAGAATAGTACGTCAGTGGGTTTTGCTTGTGCAATCAAGAGGTTTTTTGTTTTTTATATTGAAAAAGTAACTTTATTTGTATAAAGGTACAAAAAACACACGATACATTACATTCAGGTGTACACAGTACACCGTGAAACATAATCATTCATACATTTTAGTACAATACAAGGCATAAAGTACAAGATATGACATCCTACACTATACATCGAATACTGCACTAACCTTGCAAACTTAAGCAATATAACATATTCAAAAAGCAAAGGATGTGAAGGGGCGGTAGGTGAGAGGGGTAGGGTGGGGAAGTCACAAGCCCGAAGCTTTATTGAGGACAGACACAAAAATAAGGAAGGGTGCATAAATGAAGGCAAGACATTCATTAAAACTTAAAACAGTGATGGGGGAATGGATGGGAGGGGGAGAAGGAGAAGAGGGAGACAAAAATGTAATCATCTTCCTCTTCCTCAGGACTGTCCATGGTGTTATAGTCTCTTAGCAGGCTGTGGATCAGCATGCGACAGTCCTGAATGGTCATCTTCTCCCTTTTTAAGACAAGGCGATTCCTGGCAAGCAAAATACTGTCCTTAAAACAGTGCATAAGGTGCCAGGCCTCCTGGATTGCTCCAATAGTGTGGGTCCCAGGAAATAATCCATAAAATACTGAATGGTATTAAAGGCAAGTCCTGGGCACACTGTCCTTAAGTTCATGTTCCAAGATATCCAGCAGTGCCTGTGCAGTGGGGCAGTCCCAAAAAATATGCTATGATGTTTCCCTTCTGGTGATACAGAAGGGGCAGTGAACATATCTGCACAGGTTCCGGGAGTGCATGAATGTCCTGAGAGACAGACCCCCCTGGATAGCCAACCATGCAATGTCTTTATGTCTATTAGTCAGCTTCTTAGAGGCCACATTCTCCCCCACGTGTTTTGCTGTAGCAACAGGGAGCCATGGAACAGACTCCATAATGTCTTTCGCTCTGATGAGCTTGTGGACAGTTTTTGGCTTTCACAAGTCTGGTTTAAGTCCCTCCAGATGGTGCTCCCTCACAAATTGTCCAACATCCAGGTAAAACCAAGGTGTAGTCCAGTTGTAAGGGAAGGAGCTGTCTCCTTTGCCCCAACCAAGGGTCCTCCAAAGAGGCAGGAGGAAAAAGCGAGACATGGACTTCCCAGCAGAGCAAATGTTCTTTTCAATAAGAGTTCTGCGGATGCAGTTTCAAACGCAGAAGGCTCGCAGCATGGCGGGGATATCCGGGATCCCTTTCCCACCTTTGAGGGGCTCCTTGTACATAACTGACCACTTCACTCTGTCCATTTTGGAGCACCAGATGAAGTGGAAGAGGTGGCAAGCTTGGGCCGTGTATTGCAGAACAGGGAAGAATCTTGTTGCGCAGCACCAGTGCTTTCCCTTCAATGTTAAGGTCTCTGAGGCTCCACAAGCCAATCTTCTCTCTGACTGTCATCAGTCTCTCTTTCCAACACTTCTGGGCTGCCTCCTCTCTATCAAACCAAACTCCAAGACTTTTGATGAAGTCCGACTTTATTGTGAAGGGGAATGCAGCGGGGGATGACAGGTGCCACTACCCGAAGAGCATCGACTCTGACTTCCCGCAGTTGACCTTTGCCCCTGAAGCTCGGCCGAAGTTTTCGCAGGCCTGGATGAGTGCTGTCACCGAATGCTTGTCAGCGCAGAAGACAGTGACATTGTCCATGTAGAGCGAACACTTGGCCTCTAGATGGTCTGGACCTGGTGCGGTGATGCCTCTTATCTCTGGATTCCTTCTGATGCACATTGCAAAGAGCTCTATACAAGAAACAAAAAGAAGAGGTGAAAGAGGGCAGCTTTGTCTGACCCCAGACATGACTGAAAAGGGATCAGTCTTCCAGCCATTCACCAACACTGAGCTGTAAATGTCAAGGTACATCAAGTTAACATAAGAACAAAACATGTCACCCAAGCCAAGCCTGCACAGAACCCTACACATAAAATCATGAGAAACATGATCAAAGGCCTTCTCCTGATCAAGACTGACCAGGGCCACGTGTGCATGGCGATCTTTGATGTAATGGACCGTGTCCCTAAGCAGCACAAAGCTGTCTGCAATCCTGCGACCAGGAATGCCACAAGTCTGATCCAGATGAACAATCTGCCCAATGACAACCTTTAGCCTGTTGGCTAGTACCTTGGCGAGGATCTTGTAGTCCATGTTCAGGAGAGAGATGAGCCGCCAATTTTCAATCAAGAGTTTGCACAAGAACTCCCAAGTTTAATAGGGGTTTATCAATTCAATTAAGCAGTGCTGACAATGCAAGAGAATGAAAACCACTAAGCATTTATAAAGGGGAGAACAAAATGAGGATACATGTTCAGTTCTATTTAGATTAGACATTTAATATACAGCCCTAAACTAGTGCACTCCATATGCTCATGCCCTACTCTGCAATAAACCTTCAGCTATTATGTGTACTGGGAAACAGACGTTTAAAGCAAAAAAAAAGTGAATAAAATGAACAAAAAATAATTTCTGTGCTGCCCTAGTCATATGCCAAGTTGACAAATGGTTAATACTGTCATGGCTCCATGAGGTCACTTTGGGACTGGATATATGTGTTGCATGGGAAGATTGTAGAATACAGAAAAAAAAATAATATATTTAAGTATGAGGAATAAAATAGTCCAAGAGTCTTTAGTGTACTTTTCAGTCATTTGTGAGCATTAGACACATTTCCCTTCCAGGACTGAAGTAAGGCAGAATTAGAATGATCGATAACTAGTCAACACATAGCAAACACTAGTGTGCGACCTTGTGACATCACGGTTATTATTGGCCATGTGATGTCACATAATTGCTATCATCATTTTTTTGCATTGTGATTGCTCTCTGGCTCACTCAAGAGTGGAGCTGGTAGAGAAAATTAGATTTTAATAGTAATAATCATTCTGATTGTAGTAGAATCACTGTGCTCAGGGGACAGAGGTATTTAACACAGCACTCAAGAAATCATACTTTCAATCATACATCTTTAAATTGATCTGATTTTATATTACAATTGGCCTAAAAATGAAGAAATCATGTCTAACAAGTATGGGTAAAAAAGGAACTTGGTCCATGAATATCCCAATAGATTATGCTGACATATATGCATACATTTGATTGATTCGTGTGTTGGTTTCCTGGCTCCATGACAGTAAAGGGGTTAAAATCTGCTGATAAAGCAGCTACAATATTTTCCACTAAGTCCCAATATTTTCTGCTGCGGAAGACAAAAGCAAATTGAAAGGGGATGAAAACAGTCTTTCTTGTTGGCAGAACAAGTATAGGAACCTTTTGCAAATCCTGCTAAGAGATCCTAATTAGGAGGCTGTGATTCTGCTGCTGTTGGCAGGATCCTCACAAGTGTGGCTATTTTATGAAATAAGATTATTGTTTCTTTTAATTGCTATCAATGAGCAGAACAGAATTTGCGGCTTCGCTTTAGGCAACGACACTCTTTATGAAGTTGGGAAATATATTATTAATATAAACACAGATTCAAAAATGTGTATATGTAAACGTATCTTCATGGTAACAATATATGGATTGTAAGGACTACTGGACAACAAACCGTGGGCTTCATTTAAGACATGCAAAATAGTGGCGATATGGGTATAACATCTTCTCATTCATTAGCAGGCGCAGCAGTGTTTATAGTTTTGCAGAGCTGTGCAAAAACAAGATTTCAGTTTGTGGCATCAGAAGGTAGGTTTAGGAGTATTCCTTGTTTGTGCGCAGCCATTTTCACTTGACTAAACACTTGGGGCTAGATTTAGTAAGCTGCGGGTTTGAAAAAGTGGGGATGTTGCCTATAGCAACCAATCAGATTCTAGCTGTCATTTTGTAGAGAGTACTAAATAAATGAAAGCTAGAATCTGATTGGTTGCTATAGGCAACATCCCCACTTTTTGAAATCCGCAGCTTAGTAAATCTATCCCTTGAACTTTGCACCATCTGTGTCGTAGAGAAGATTGGGTATTATTTTTCTCCGACCATCGGCTGGGGGAAACTCCTGCTCATCCGCAAATGACAACATTGTGCATCGTACATCTATGTGCTTTGGTGAAACGCTAGGTACCTGTGCAGGGGCTGGCTGGCACATTTTAGCCTGAGGGGCGAGGCTTAGCTCAGCAGCCTATTAGGAACATTTTAAAGGTAAAATAAAATACAGGTAGCCCAGTGACTCAGCCCAAGGTAACCCACTATGGGACAGGCCAAGAGGGCAGATCCAGCCCAGCCAGCCCAGCCGCCAGCCCCTGCACCGCCAAAGGAAAAATGGAGCTGCATCTTGGCAATTTTGTGCTTTACAAATGAGGCACAATGTAATCTTGTCCTACTGAGGGCCTTTTAGAAAGATGCATGAATTATACAGCTTTATATAGCATGTAATTATCATTATTAGTGATTTCTATACAAAGCCATTTTTCTGGATCCATTTTTATAAGGTATATCGCATGCAGCTTTGAAAGCCACTGGTGGGAAATAATTAAACACTCTAACCATTGTGTAAATATTAGAAGTTAATACCTTCTCTGCTCATGTGCATTTATAAAAAAACTACATTCCCTGCGAGGTTTGAAATGAATGAGAGGAAGTAGAAGGTAGCTCTTAGCATCACACAGTGATGTGGGAGGGAGTGCATGCAGGCTACCTAAAGTATTGTGTTACATGAATAAGAATTATGTAAAAAGGTCAGGCAATTAAAAGTGAAGAGGTGGAAAGAATTCTCAATTCTAACTTTGCAATTTTATAATTTTGTTTTGTACATTTGTGGCAATAGAGTATCAGCCCTATCACCATATATTAATAAAAAGATCCCATAGCCTCTGGACCTATTGACTTTTAATTTTGAAAATAACACTTCTTTGTAGTGAATATATTTGTGTATACAGTACACTGGAATGTATTTTACCCAGTAGAGTGTTTGTGACTTCTTTTGAATTCTCAGTAGTAAGTAATGAGCAAAATTAGTTGGTTAGGCGGCCTGCAATGTCTTTCTACACTCCATTTCCACTTTATCGTGTTTTATTGTGTGTTTAGACTCTTGTAGGCCAACTTTATATGCTTTTCATCCTCCTGTGGTTGTGTCTGTATATATTTCTATAATGCCCTTGCCCAGCGCTTACTTGTAGGGGAGAGGCGGGTCTATGGAGCTGACTGGAACAATAGAGTTGCTGGCAGTAGGCCGCAATGTAACACAGCCTTGGGTGCTAGAAACTACAATTCCCAGCATCCCGAAGATGTGAGAGTCCCGAATATGACATCAGAGCCAGCCAAATATTGTGGCTTTGATGCCAGAATCTCAGAAAGATAAGGCATATGCAAGAGAGTGACAGAGGAGAAGGTAGGTATGGCCACAGTTGGGTCAGCAGCCATACACGAATCAGACACCTGCAATCAAAAACTAGCATCTGCAATTTTGCTGAGCATACCAAAGGGAGAGAACCACACAGCCAGAGAGTAGCCTATCGTGGAACCAGTCAAAAGACTAGAGACCCTGCACAACAATTAAATACTGAAATTGCTGGGTAAGACAGAAAGCACAGCCAGTTTAAGTTTTGTCAATGTGTGATTCTGACAACCGGTTAGGAGATTATTGGGACTTTACCAGTCATACAGATCATTAGAGATGGGAAGGACATCACACTCTACAGACAGAGTCACTAGTCTCACAGAAAAAACTGCCTTACTAATGTTAGTGAAGAAGGCAGCCAGTGTTCAGGCAGGGCTGCAAGACTATTAGGGCTAGCTGCAGGAAAATTAGAGGGGAGTGGTAACCGATAGGTGAGTTTGCAATAGCCTGTAATTAGTCTGCCAAGGGTTCTGTACAAGCTGCCAGAGTACCAGTGGCTCCCCAGGTCCAGTCCATGAAGAAAGAGGAAGCAAGACTCCAGCACAGAGGGAAAGTGAGAGTCCAAACACCACCCAGAGATCCAGGGAGAATCCAGGAGTATTCCAGTTGTCTGTTTCTTTGTCATTATTCCAGGCTCCTGCTGCTGATATTGCTGTTACTGTCACATTGCTATATGGTGAGGAGAGCCATTGGAGGGCTTTCCAGATATTTGATTTCAGTTCAGAGCAACTTCCAGGTTTATTCAGTGTCTGCTGCATGTCTGAGTAACCTGCCTAACACTATACTGCACCACATTTAACTAAAGACAGCCTTTCTAAATCTAAAACCATTGTTCTGCAGTTCTGCTTTACTGCTGTCTGTATATTAAACCACACTGAATTATGGTGACTAGACCTTAAGTTCGACCTATAGACATATTTATACTATGTCTTCATTTGTGAGCACTAAATCTAGGATTACTTCCATGTGTGCTGCTTCCCTAACTAATTGCTTGAAATAAGCCATTCGCAAGCAATCCAGAATGTCACTACTCCTGGCTGATTCAGCATATTGAAATATCCCATAATTATTACCTCACCTTTTAGTGACATCTCAGTGATTTCCTTTGGTAGTAACCTATCCAATTCCACATCTTGCCCTGATGGTCTATAAATTGTTTGAAAAGACCCTTCTCTCACCAGTATCCAGAGTCGCTCAAATGCTCTCAATACTATCTTTAGTGTCCTCTATTAAAATTGCTCTATGTCATTGTTCATATATAATGCAACTAGGGATGTGCACCGGCGACTTTTGGTGTCTCGTGTTTTGTGTTTTGGATTCGGATTTTCGTGATGTTTTGGGTTCGGATTTGTTTCGCAAAACGCCTGCCGAAAGGTTTTGGTTCGGATTTAAGGTTTTGGATTCAGATTTTTTTTGAAAATAGCATAAAAACTTCAAAAATCAAGTTTTTGGGCTTATTTTCACTCCTACGCTATTATTAACCTCAATAACATTCAATAACAAGCATTTCCACTAATTTACAGTGTATTCTGAACACCTCACAATATAGTTATTAGTCCAAAACGTTGCAACGAGGTATCTTTCTGGACTGCGTAGTGGAGTGGTCCCCACACTATAATTTAAAAACCCTGAACTTGTATGATTCGCACCAATAAATGTATCTGGACTGCGTAGAGGAGTGGTCACCACAATATAATTTAAAAACCCTGAACTTGTATGATTCGCACCAAAAAATGTACCTGGACTGCGTAGAGGAGTGGTCACCACAATATAATTTAAAAACCCTGAACTTGTATGATTCGCACCAATAAATGTATCTGGACTGCGTAGAGGAGTGGTCACCACAATATAAATAATAAGAAAACCATCAACTTGTATGAATCGCACCAAAAAATGTACCTGGACTGCGTAGAGGAGTGGTCACCACAATATAATTTAAAAACCCGGAACTTGTATGATTCGCACCAATAAATGTATCTGGACTGTGTAGAGGAGTGGTCACCACAATATATATAATAAGAAAACCATCAACTGGTATGAATCGCACCAAAAAATGTACCTGGACTGCGTAGAGGAGTGGTCACCACAATATAATTTAAAAACCCTGAACTTGTATGATTCGCACCAATAAATGTATCTGGACTGCATAGAGCAGTGGTCACCACAATATAAATAATAAGAAAACCATCCACTGGTATGAATCGCACCAAAAAAGGTACCTGGACTGCGTAGAGGAGTGGTCACCACAATATAATTTAAAAACCCTGAACTTGTATGATTCACACCAATAAATGTATCTGGACTGCGTAGAGGAGTGGTCACCACAATATATATAATAAGAAAACCATCAACTGGTATAAATCGCACCAAAAAATGTACCTGGACTGCGTAGAGGAGTGGTCACTCACCACAATATAAATTAAAAACCCTGAACTTGTATGAATCGCACCAATAAATGTATCTGGACTGCGTAGAGGAGTGGTCACCACAATATATATAATAAGAAAACCATCAACTGGTATGAATCGCACCAAAAAATGTACCTGGACTGCATAGAGGAGTGGTCACCACAATATAATTTAAAAACCCTGAACTTGTATGATTCGCACCAATAAATGTATCTGGACTGCGTAGAGGAGTGGTCACCACAATATAAATAATAAGAAAACCATCCACTGGTATGAATCGCACCAAAAAAGGTACCTGGACTGCGTAGAGGAGTGGTCACCACAATATAATTTAAAAACCCTGAACTTGTATGATTCGCACCAATAAATGTATCTGGACTGCGTAGAGGAGTGGTCACCACAATATATATAATAAGAAAACCATCAACTGGTATGAATCGCACCAAAAAATGTACCTGGACTGCGTAGAGGAGTGGTCACCACAATATAATAAGAAAACCATCAACTGGTATGAATCGCACCAAAAAATGTACCTGGACTGCGTAGAGGAGTGGTCACCACAATATAATTTAAAAACCCTGAACTTGTATGATTCGCACCAATAAATGTATCTGGACTGCGTAGAGGAGTGGGTCACCACAATATAATAAGAAAACCATCAACTGGTATGAATCGCACCAAAAAATGTACCTGGACTGCGTAGAGGAGTGGTCACCACAATATAATTTAAAAAGCCTGAACTTGTATGATTCGCACCAATAAATGTATCTGGACTACGTAGAGGAGTGGTCACCACAATAAAATTAATAAAAAACCCTCCACGGGTCTGAATTCCCCCCAAAAAATTCTGGACTGCGTAGTGGGGTGGCCCCGATACCCAATTTGATACCGGGGCTACAATATAATTAATACACCCTCAACTGGTCAGAATTCCACCAAACAAGTATCTGGACTGCGTAGTAGGGTGGCCCCGGTACCCAATTTGATACCGGGGCCACAATATAATAAATACACCCTCAACTGGTCAGAATTCCAGGGAACAGATGGCGGACACCGGATGGACGTCTAAAACCAACATAGCAGTTAAGGGCGCAGTTCCTCTTTTTTGTGACTGCACAAACAATTAACATAGTAATAGAAATGGCAGTTTTTGTTTTTGTTTTAAATATAAAAAAGAAAGAAGGTAGTATAGAAATGGCAGTTCTTTAGTTTCTTTTAAATAGAGAAAGAAAGAAGGTAGTACTAGAAATGGCAGTTTTGTTTTTGTTTTAAATATAGAAAGAAAGAAGGTAGTACTATAAATGTCAGTTATTTTTTTTTTTTTTAAAATATAGAAAGAAAGAAGGTAGCAATAGAAATGGCAGTTCCTCTTTTTTGGAACTGCACAAACAGTGATGAAAATGAAGGTGGAGCTGGTGGCATGTCACGGTCCTCTTCAGAGGACAATCTCCTGACCAGCAGTTCTTTGCACCGCTGTAGACTTGTGTCCGCCGGAAACAGAGACACAACATACGCTTTAAACTGAGGATCGAGAATGGTGGGCAGAATGTATTCCTCTGACTTTAAAAGACTGACCATCCTCGGATCCTGGCAAAGCGTACGAAGGGCTTCATCCACAAGAGCTACATGCTTGGTGGAATCGCAATGGTTTACCAGCTCCTCCCTCACTTTCTCCAGCTGCTTCTGCAAGAGCCTGATCAGGGGAATCACCTGACTCAAGCTGGCAGTGTCGGAACTGACTTCTCGTGTGGCAAGTTCAAATGGCTGCAGAACCTTGCACAACATGGAAATCATTCTCCAGTGCGCTTAACTCAGGCACATCCCCACTCCTTTTCCTATGTCGTAGGTGGCTGTGTAGGCTTGAATGGCCTTTTGATGCTCCTCCATCCTCTGCAGCATATAGAGGGTGGAGTTCTAGCACGTCACTACCTCTAGTTAATTTAGATTGCAAGGCTTGTAAATACTTTGAAGATAAAAAAAGCAGGCTGCACAGACTGTGGAGCTAGAAAGTGAAATTAAATGGACCACGTTACTTTGGTGGCTATCTATGCCCCCCCCCCCGCCCTACACTTGTAGTTGAATATAAAAAAGCAGCCTGCATAGACTGTAGAACTAGAAATTCAAATATACAAAGAAATGGACAAAGGCTGTTTGGTATCTGTCTGCATCCCCTCTCCACTAGGAGTAAAATAGAAAACTATTCTGCCGTTATATAATCTAGAATATAAATAAAAATTGAGAAAGGCAATTTGGTATCTGTCTGCATCATAATCATCAACATCCTCCTCAGCGCCAGCTACATCAATATCCTCCTCCCGGTGTACAACATTCACACCTTCATTAGCCAAATCTGTAACTGGACTGTGGGTGATCCTTCCAGCATATGCAGAGGGCGTGCTGCAAATGCTGGATGGAGTCACCTCTTCCCATACAGTGATGGGAAGGTCAGGCTTCACAACCACCAACTCGCCTTGGGGATTTGTGATGTCATCTGTTTAGAAGGCAGAGTTCTTTGCTGTTTTGTTGTTGTTGCTGACAGCATAACTCTCTTAAATTTTTTGTAGGGGGGGGGGGGAGGAGGGCTTAGATCCTTGGGTGAAGCTGGACCACTAGTCATGAACACGGGCCAGGGCCTAAGCAGTTCCTTGCCACTACGTGTCGTAAATGGCATATTGCCAACTTTACGTTTCTCCTCAGATGATTTTAAGTTTCTCTTTTTGCTATTTTTTGAGAACTTGGGCTTTTTGGATTTTACATGCCCTGTACTAGGAGATTGGGCATCGGGCTTGCCAGACGACGTTGATGGCATTTCATCGTCTATGTCATGACTAGTGGCAGCAGCTTTAGCATTAGGAGGAAGTGGGTCTTGATCTTTCCCTACTTTATACTCCAAATTTTGGTTTTCCATTATATGTAGCACAAGAGAGCGTACCCCTAAGCCACACACACTCGGCAAAGCCTTTAAAAATTATATGCGGCACAGGAGAGTACCACTGGACTTATACTGCTGAATCAGTGAACTTTGTAATAGCAGTACCACTGGACTTATACTGCTGAATCAGTGAACTTTGTAATATATCAGTACCACTGGACTTATACTGCTGAATCAGTGAACTTTGTAATAGCAGTACCACTGGACTTATACTGCTGAATCAGTGAACTTTGTAATAGCAGTACCACTGGACTTATACTGCTGAATCAGTGAACTTTGTAATATATCAGTACCACTGGACTTATACTGCTGAATCAGTGAACTTTGTAATAGCAGTACCACTGGACTTATACTGCTGAATCAGTGAACTTTGTAATAGCAGTACCACTGGACTTATACTGCTGAATCAGTGAACTTTGTAATATATCAGTACCACTGGACTTATACTGCTGAATCAGCGAACTTGGTAATATTGCAGTACCAATGGGCTTATACTGCAGGATTGGTTTTGCAAATTTTGTTGTAATTAATTTTTTTTAAAATTATTTTTTTGTATTTTTTTTATAACTTTTTTTTAATTTTTTAAACACTTGGGAATAATGGGGAAATAACTATGCCCTTAGTAGCACAGAGCACAGGACACAGCACCACTGGACTGAACAGGACACAACACAGGACCCAGCAGCACCACTGAACTCAAAATTGACAGAGCATAGCACACAACACCACTGGACTGATACTGCTGAATGTGTGAACTTGGTAATATTGCAGTACCAAGGGGCTTATACTGCAGGATTGGTTTTGCAAATTTTGTTGTAATTAAAAAAAAAATTAATTCGTTTTTGGTATTTTTTTTTATAACTTTTTTTTCATTTTTTAAACACTTGGGAATATTGGGGAAATAAGAACTATGCCCTTAGAAGCACAGAGCACAGGACACAGGACAGGACCACTGGACTGAACAGGACACAGCACAGGACCCAGCTGCACCACTGAACTCAAATTGACAGAGCACAGCACACAGCACCACTGGACTGATACTGCAGAACACAAGACAGCACAGCACAGCACAGCACAGAACTAAACAGCACAGCACGAGATCTACCAGGACAGAGGACCACCTAACACACCCTCCCTCTACCCTGATCAATGCCCGAGTGAAGATGGCAGCGACTAACGGGGTATTTATAGGTTCTGAGTATCGCGAGATCCGACAGCGGGATTATGACTCCGAGCCTCGGTTTCAAGTTTTCATTTGGCGCCAATACCCGGATCTGTCTCGGATCCGACTCGGATTGGCAACGTTCGGGTGGGCTCGGATTCAGGAAATCTGAGTGCGCTCATCTCTAAATGCAACTAAACCTTACTTTTGTTGCTACTCTGCCTTTTCTAAACAGGGTATAATCACATTTGTAATATTTTTTTTTAAGAATGATAAAATGTATGTAAAAAAGCATATAAACCACACTGCAAACACTGTTTTGCTCTAGACCAGTGTTTCTTAAACCTGGTCCTCAGGACCCCCTAACAGTGCATGTTTTCCATATCTCCTTGCTTTAGCACAGGTGTATTCATTAGTGACTGACACATTATAGCAAATCCACAGGTGTTATAATTATGTCCTTGTCACCTGGAAAACATGGTCTGTTAGTGGTCCTCAGGACTGGGTTTGAAAAACACTGCTCTAGATTATCAAATCTGGCTGCCGATTTAGGCCCAATAATGCCGTGCATGTGGGTTTTCATTCTAGATTTCTCCTTCACCGCCGCTGCCCAGCAATTAGGCAGCCAGACGCATGCACACCTGTCAATTAATGAATCACAGCCCCAGGAGGCTAATTGTTCTTTCCTGCCTGGTCACTCAGTGATTGGCCAGTTCAGATATTCAAGGCAGGGAGGGCTTAGCCTCCCTTTTGGTTATAGTGTCAGTGTACTGCACAGATTGCTGACACATGCTAAGCTATAGGGAGGGGGAGGCTGCACATACAAAACTATAGGGAGGGAAAGGCTGCATATACAAAACTATGGGGGGGGCTGTTATAATGTGTGAAAGAAAGTGGGGCTGCTATAATATGTGAAGGACACGGGGGCTTTATAATGTATGAAGGATGGGGGGGTATGTTGCTATAATATGTGAGGGAATGAGGGGTTCTTAATATAATTGTTGATACGAGAAAAGGGAAGGGGGTTTCTTAATAGTACATGGATGAGAGGTAGTCTATTAATTTAATGGTGAAGTTTTGCTGGGGCTAATTATTTAATGGGTGCTATTTTATTTGTGGGGTGATGATGGGGCAATTTAATTTATTGCGGGCCCTATTAAATTTAGATGGGGTGACAGGACCTTTTATTTAATGCTGGGGTGGTTTTATTAAATGTGAATATTAATTATTAATACAGGAGATGGTTGTGGGAAATGGTTATATTAAACGTAAATGCTATTAATTTATTGCTGGGGTTGTTTGGAAGCAGGGAAATATGTTTATTTATTAAATGGGAATACTATTATTTTAATATTGGGTTGGTTGGAGGGAAATAGGTCTATTTATTAAATGTATATACTATTAATTTCATGTCAGGGCTGGTTGGAGGTAAATAGATGTATTTATCAAATGTGAGTAATGTTATTTTAATGTTGGGGATGGAGGGAGGCCTAATTATTAAATGTGGGTGCCAGGGCTAGTTGGAGTTTTCTAAATTCCATGTACCCATTTTGTTTCCAAATAGGTCCTCCAACATTCCAGGATCCAGATAAGTAACAACTGATCTAAAGACACCAGCAGCCACAGGTGGTAAAAGTGACAAGAACAGGCAGGAGAGAGCAGGACAGTCTGCCAACTGTCCTGAATCTGGTGGGACAGTCCTGAATTTGGGTGACTGTCTCACTTAGTCAGGATTTGGTCTGACTACAAGTACAGTTGGGAGTTATGTCCCGCTTCACACTGTACTGCTTGTGAAGGCAGAGCTGCATGCTCCGAACAGTAGTGCACACAGTTTTGCCTGTGTATTGGTCTAAATAGTATCTAAAATGATAACCTCCCTGTCTTAAGTGCCTCAGGCTTCCCAGAGCCTTAATCCAGCTCTGATGATACTTTAGTGCTTCTTGCACTGATTCCATTGCCTGCCTTTTATCTTGCACTGATCCCATTCTCAGATCACTTTGTTATAAATATGGCCAGCCCCCATTGCACTGACAATATCATTAATCCTGCCTCCTTTGCACTTACAATACCACCTTGGAAAAGCTCTTCCCTTCACTTATGCCATTGTGTGCCAACCCTCCCTGCACTTATTAATTCAAACCACCCCCAATCACTGGGCACATTTAGGGCTCATACACAATTGTTACAAAATAAGTATTTTCTGGAAGGATGTGTTAGTAGGCAACTAAACAAGTTTGAGCACAGAGGCATAAACCAGTCGTAGATCATGCAAAAGGATTCATGTATTTTTATATCACAGGACTGGCAGCTTTTTCCTTGTACTTCTTTAGAAATGACCCACTGTGTATTAAGTCATCACATCTAGGTTTTCCGAAATGTTTCTACAACCAAATTCCAGTAGTTATAAATCCCGACTATTTTTGTGTTGGCACCACTCACTTTTGATTTGGTCCCGCCCACATGAGGTCACTTCAAGAATTTTTTCCAAGGCCCCTTTAAGATCCCAATCTGTCCCTGCCCAGCCCCCAATGTAATGAGGTTCCAAGACAAGGATTCCCAGCGCCCCATTCATCACAAGGCTAAAGCTTTTGCCCAGGGAAAGTGTTCAGCTCTTACCAATAAAGGGAACCTCAGGTTTGCCAAGGTGTTTGTAGGCTCAACATTAAAAAAAGAAAAATGTGCAGAAAAGCACACATACAAAAAATGGTCAATAAATAAAATAAAATAAATAAATGATCATAAGGCCACTTTTAGGCTAGACTGAAAAATCCATCTAAAGAGACAGGATAGGAATATATAACGGTGCAAGCAATTTCCAAGTGAATATGTCCACTCTTCACCGTGTCTCTTTGGGTGATAAAGCACATAGAACCTCGGTCTTTCAAGCAAAACACACTTTGGCCAGAGGATTCAGTGATGCTATTTTTAACCATTTATATTATTAACCATTTAATGGTTTTCCAGGGAAAAACTGAAACTAAAGCCTTAAACAGTATTATACTCCCAGAAAGCTTTGGGTAGTAATACTGGTGAGATTTGCAGATTTGAAATTAGAGAACAGAAGAAAGACTGCTTCAGCAAACACTGTGACTCAGATCTGTGACAATGAATAGGTTAATAACAATGATGAGGCTCTATGAACAGACAGGTGGTCCAGCTTGCATGCAGACAATGTTCCTGTTGTTTCCTAATACTAGTTACAGGGACACATGGAATGTGTGATGTGGGAGATGGATTAGGCGATCTGCACTCTGAAAGTTTTCACAGAGCTGTCAGGGAGGGTATCTCAGCTGTCTTACTGTGTGTCCCTGGTGGAAAGTAACATCTGTTATATATGGAGCAGCCATTGACAGCCAACTGGTTGAGAGAATCAAGCTGGTTCAACAAACTGCCATCAACCTTTCTAAGAGCTGTCCTTCCTAATTCATTTTACCAAGACTGTAGAGTGTTTATGCTCTGTTATTACATATGTGTCACTCATCAATAAATCAAGGCATTAGAGTAAGTCTCACTAAGGCCCTGTACCCACTGGCGTCAAAATACATGTGATTATTAGCTTCTTTAAAGCTATTACATTGTCTGCAAATGAGGTTAAAACTGGGACCCATTGTTTATACTGTCACCATACCCACTTGTGTTAGTACTTGTGATCAGTAGCATTATATTTCCAGTGCAACGGAGTGTTGTTTTTGGACGATGCCTGCTCCATTTTTTGTGTGTAAGGTTAGTGAAACACATTGAGGATACAGAAGGCGCGTCCATTGAAATAATTCACTTTTAGCATGCATTGTTACTGGCATTTGAGCTTGTTGTCATTGAGTTCTCAGCCTAGGTAGGGGAATGTGTGAAAGTGTATATTTTGCAAACAGTCTTTTTGTGCAGCTTTCAAACCATGTGATTTATCAAATAAAAAATGCACATCAAATTGCATTCTTTCAAACTGAGAAATTTTAAATGGCAATATATGTAATCCAATGTATGAAGTGGCTGTTGGCGGTTATCATTGGCGAGATTGATCAATGCCTTTTGAGTATGATGTCTATATCAGAGGTGCCTAATTTACAGTTGGCTGCCAACATGCGCCCACATTGTAGCCACAAAACTTTAGACACAAATCTTATGCTATGTACAACTTTATATAGATGCATCCAGAGCACAGATGTGACCATGTCATCATCAACAAGTAGACTTGCACAAGCCCTATGGGAAGCACAATGATACACCTCAATAAGGTGTGTCTTAAAGACGCGTTAGTCAAAACTGGAGACATTGAGAGGGTTAAATCATGAGCAAACTTTTAATCATGATGTTTGTAGTGCAAGGCAGCAGTTTGCTCCAAGAGCATATGGTTTGTTCTAAAAATCATGTGGTTTAATACTACTAGACAGCATGGGGTAAATGTATCATATTCCGGTTTATGCATCTCCCGCGCGAGAATGGCGAGATGACAGCTAAAATTTAAAGCGGCGCTGCCTTGTAAAGGGAAACTTGCCTTTACAAGGCAGCGCCGCTTTAAATTTTAGCTGTCATCTCGCTGATCTCGCGCAGGAGATGCATAAACCGGGCTATGATACATTTACCCCTATATGTAGTTTTACACAAATGGCAGATTAATAAATACTGTGGTTTGTGTTTGAAAACTGTATCTGATCCATGATGGTATTTGTGGCTGGATCACTTATAAATAACTTATTGTATAAATATATTTAAATTATTAGCGCGCTGCGCTAATTTATACCATTACAAACATACTGATTTTGATACTGTGTTATCCTTGTGTATTAGAAATTTACTGATTATGATGCAATAGGTATGTGTGTGAAGGGAATCTGTTTTTGAAGCTGACTGAAGAAAGAACCCCATGTTAATCTCCAATTAATTAAACTTTTTCATCTTAGTAGCCAACAGGTCTTTTACCCTGAAGGCTCAGAAAGAGGATAGTAACCTGTATCCTGCCTTGTTAAAAAGATAGACAAACTGCATGAATAATGCTAACAGCAAGTTTTAGGAAATCACAGATTTATGTGAATTTTGTAAGTTAAATTGTGTTAATTCTACGTCTTGAGAAATATCACATCCTGATATTAGATCATCTGATGCGGTATCAGACGTTTTAGGGGCCTAGTCGGATCAGGGGGCTGGGCTGGCCCCTGACAACATGTGTGTCAGAATCTGTATAAAAGGGAGCTCTGTTTGACCATGTAATGTATCATTCCATCTGTACACTTCTGGATGATCACCAGTACCTCAAACTGGTGTGTAAAAGTCCTTGTTTGAAGATTCTGCATGTGACTATTACCTGCTGCCCTGTGTTGAACCCAGTGTCTCTGTGTCAATCCTCTGCCCGCTACTCAACAACTATGATTCATAGTAAGCGATCAGGAGGTACCAGCCAGCCCACAGCAAAGAGGCACTACAGCAGCTATAACAACTACAGCAGAAGTAGGTAGTTCTAGATGCCACAAAGGAGTCCAGTGGTGGCAGCTGAATTCTCGTACAGCTAGTGCACAGTTGGCATTCGCAGTCGGTGAGTGTCTGGTGGCAAGGGGACACCAGTAGAAGTGGTCAGTAATGGTCGGTTACTAACAGTGAGAAGATAACCCAGATAAACTGTGCAGGAAGGATATCTCTCTGTTCCCCCTTACTCCCTACATATAGGGTGGCAAAGTAACAGTATTAAATTAGCATAATAAACTGTGCAGGAAGGATATCTCTCTGTTCCCTTATGACTATACTGAATTTATATACCGTCAGTGTCTTACTTCCTACCTTGGTAGATTGGTCATACTTTATCACAAATCTCTGCGCTTCTACACTGGTTTCTCTTTGTTACTTTCCCAAAATGACTATACTGAATTTATATACCGTCAGTGTCTTACTTCCTACCTTGGTAGATTGGTCATACTTTATCACAAATCTCTGCGCTTCTACACTGGTTTCTCTTCTCTACACATTGCTGCTGCTCTTTATATACAGCCATTGGTGGAGCTATGGGCGGGTGCAGGGGAGTGGGGGCACCTAACCAAATTTTTTTGCTGGGCACCTTACCAAATTTTGCCCATCGATGCACTGTTCCATTGTATGCAGCCATAGATTGGATCTCCCTGTTTTACAAATGAAATAAAAATGCAGCTTTCTGGACACACAGAGCTATCACTAGCAAACTCCATCAGTATTTAGTTGATTGTCTGGCTCCCGGTATGCCTGGCACCCTCAGAAGCTGTTCACTGATTTCTCTGAAAGTACCCTAAAGCATTTTGGGAGAGCTGCCATAGGATTCGTCCTGCCATCTCTCTGGAATGTGCTACAGAAATTATTGACACTAAGGACTTTTGTTAGTATTACTGTGTTTAAGGTTTTATACTTAAAATATTTTACAGACGCCTGCACAGCTTTCAATGTTCCTAGCTTATTCAACAGCCCTTCTATAACCTCTCCTTACTTCTTGCATCAGTGCATAACTTGTTCCTGAGTCCCCTACTTATATATTGCCCTAAATCTCACCCTCACTTGCTTACCTATTAATTGTATAATTAGAGCATCTAATTTCCTTCCCTTTAGTATTATCCCATTTACAGATACCCCTTCCTCCTCCTCCAAACTGATTGACAAACTCCCCCATAGTACACCTGGATTTATTTAAACTGTCTAAGTGTGTCACTTTGTTTATGACAACTAATTCTCTTGCTGGACTATAATGCATTTATTTTACAGGAATAATAAACCATGTATATTATTGTAATAGATATAAATCTTAATGACTTGCTACCTCATTGTTATACATATCCTATTGACTGTCTTTTACCTGTACTGAAATGTAATTTATATATCTTGTCTACAATATTGCAGGTCTATCTGTACTTATGTAGTATTTGTGGCCTATTTCTGGGCATGGATGGTACTGTTGCTATTTTATTGGGCATTACTACTACTGGTAACATAATACTGAGCTTGAGTAGGTAAAAATGTTTTTCTTAATTTAGTTGTCATTATCAATATTGATTTAAGGGTTAATTGAATGAAAACAGAATGAATGTCTTAAATCTTTTTGTTTTAAAGTGTGCAATCTACTGTATACACATGATCTGATTTAAACAGATGTGCAAATTATGCCTGGGCACAGAATTTGAAGCAGATCAAACCATGTAGCACTGCAAGGGGGGCAGATGCAAACATTGTTTTGGACAAATACTTAATTGCTCTTGCATGCTGCATACAGGCCCTATCGGGGGGGGGGCTAGAGGAGCACTTTCCCCGGACCTCCGACTGGCAGTGGGCTTCAAATTTTTCTGACTTATTGGTTTTGTATTCTGACTTTTTTATATTTCTCCATTTGCTTATTTGCCAATTACCAAGTAATAAAAGTTCAAACCTAGCTCCTAAATGTCTTAAATGATTAAATTTAGATGCGCTTATTGCTCTCCAGGCATGATGCATCTATCCACACAGACACATGAGAATGTCACTTGTCCTTGAGATTTGCTGGGATGAGTGACTCGCAACTTCGAAGGGAATAGATTGTTTATAAGTAGGAAACTGGACTGGACTGTGTGATGTGTATTGTTTTCTCGAGGAATTGCAGAATTGGCGTGATAGGAAAGTTAGTTTCATCAATGCTCAGGTTTTGTTTTTATTAATTTATTTTAAAATATCACTTTGCCGAAAAACTCTCAGCTTGATACATTTACCCCTTTGTATCAGTTCTGCACTTGGCTGTCACCAGCAGCACATATTACCAGCATTTCCATTGCAGCCCTCAAATTCTTTATCACAACAGTCTAAATGATAACATTTTGTCTATACATGACTATCCAGAGACCGCATGATTAAGGGATGTGTGTTTGTGGGGCAGAGAGGGATTCCTGGTTTGCATTTGTTGTACTAGTAGAAATTGCCACAAAATATCATCTGGTATAAAAGAGCAGTTAGGCAGTTGGTAGCTCGAATTTATCATTTGAAATGGTCCTAGACCATAGTATATAGAAGTCAGATCCACTGCAAGTGCTATATCATGTATTTTATAAGTCTCACACATTATTTCAGAATTACTATGGAAATGTTTTCTCCTTTTAAGAAAGTCTTGTTCACTCAAAAAAAGTGCTACATATATAAAATAAGTCTGACTTGATCACACTGTCTTGCTAATGATCAAATAAAGGACCAATAATGAATGTGAATATTGAGAAATTTAAGCATTTCACCAAGTAAATATTAAGGACATTACAGTGAGTCCCAGTCAAAGTGACAGCTTTGTCTTTGCATAATGCAGCCTGCCAATCAAAGTGTTCATTACAAATCTCAGAGAAAAATCACGACCATATGGGCTCCTGTCCAAATCACTTTAATCGTTTCTGTAAGTGATGCTTCTCAGACTCCCCTCCCTCTAAAGTGAAGATATTATGAATTTGTCTTTAAATGAAAACCAGTTGGTGATCTGGGGCTGCCTGATTCCTTACAGCTCTATTTAGACACAAATAATTTCACTATAGGAGACAAACATTTTATGACTGAATGGATAGGTTATTTTGCTGGAGTATTTGGAGGGAGTGTTTTTTAGATCATTGAAATGATTAAAGAGACAATTACTGAAAGTTATATGAGCCTGTTAGAGGAGAAATGATTGTAAGAAGTTATAGAAGCAGATACAGTGAGCAATTAGAGTAGTACAGGCTTTTCTAAATCATTCCTGTGGGGACCCCACATGCTACAGGACCTCAGGAATTTCAGCTTGAATGCTCATCAGACTGATTGATCTCTGTTTGACACTTTTGCACTGAAGTGGTGATATCTTAATGGCCTACTTTATGAGATACCTACTGTGAAAGAATTTGTAAGTGCCCAAACAAGATGTACAAGTTTTTCTGACTTATACTAAGAAATGCAAGAAGCACTAGTGCCACCAAGGATTGAAATTAGCAGTTTGTGACCCAGTGTAGAATGTCCAAACAACCGAATATCTTCAAATAGAAAACCAGGACACATATGTAACATTTGCTCAATCAATAAAAAACACACAGTTTCAAGCTTTTCATTGGCAAACATTTGAACTATTCTGATTCAATATCTTACTACCACCTTAATTCCTGCAATTCCTGCATGGAATAATTTAAAACTGTGATGCAGGATAGTAGATTAAATCACATAATGTCAGGCATTGATTCATTTATTTTTATTGCCTTAGGCCACTCTTCTATGCTGCTGTATATACTCAACTGCTGTCCAGGTTGCAACTGCATCCCATTTATATAGTCTACACAGTGGAAATTTAGAAGTGGCGGTATGGAAAATGTGAATGGAATTTGCTAGTTTTACAATGAAGGCAGTAGGAGAAGTGGCGGTAGGGCATACCACCGTATACACCCCCACTTAGACCTCTGAGGATACATACAAGGAACCAATTCAGTACATACTGACCTTGTGGTTGAATATTTGAAATGTGTTGTACCTGCACATCTGTTGCCCTAGGCCTGGGCAAAACAATCTTTCCATAAATCTATAATCTCTAGGTTAAAGGACTTGACCTCAAAGTTTATAAAATCCTTATATAATATTCCATTCACTGTTTGCCCTAGAGATTCAGGTGCTATCCATAGTACTGATTTTTGTTCAAAAATATATGATGGATTGAAAAGAAAATGACACTGGTTTACTGTGTGCAAACTAAAGTTAAATACCATCTGTGATGCAACCTGTGCTAGCACCAAACATGTAACATGTAACAGAAATGCATCTAGGTAATCAGTGTAGAAACTTGCATATCATACGCATAGTGAAAGTGGCCTTGTGTCTTTATTGGTCTGATTTAATACATTTGGTTTAGAATAGATTATAATTAATTTATCAAATTGGTAAAATGTGTTTTGAGTCCTATTCAGTCGAAACTTAGTTTCCAACGGAAGTGAGTGTAATGCTAAAAGTCTTCATCACTTGAAATATCATTATTTCTCTCTGGTGCAGTGCCTGATCAGCCAATAGGCTGACCAGGCTGCAGCCTGGGGCGCTGGAGCCAGGGGGGGCGCAGCGACGCCAAGATGTTTTTTTTGTTTTGTTTTTTTCTAAATGTGGCAGCCGGATTCATCGGGACCGCCCCTGGTCTAAAGGAGCAGTCCCGACTGTCACTATCACATGGTACAGTGTGGCCGCAGGTGCTTCTTACTCTGGTCACGTGAGATCAGGACTTCCACATCTCACGTGACCAGAGTAAGAAGCGCCCGCGGCCACACTGACAGGCGGCTAGCAGCGATCGCTGCCAGACTGCCTGTCATACACAGCGCTGAAGAGAGGACTCCACAGCAGGTAAGTCCGTTCTAATGTCTCGGGGGGAGGGGCAGCAGATGGGCAGGTGAGCAGGATAAAGGTGGCAGGTGAGGTGGCTGGATAGGGGGGGGGGGGGGGCGCTACAGCTGAAATAGCCTATGGCGGCCGGAACCCTTAATCGGGCCCTGCTCTGGTGCCACTTATGTGAATGAGAGCTTGGACTGATGTTTGTTAACATTATTTGCCAGCTTTTGCTATTTAAAGTTGCCAAACATCCTTTGTTTTTATGCACAGATTTCATAACTTAGTTGCTGTTAGTGACACACCTAGTCTAGAAGTTCAATTGTATTATTTTGTTCTCAGTTAAAATACTAAACATAGGGGTCTATTTGTCATTAAGCAATGGTACCACTCATTATTTAAATCACAGTGACACAAAAGACCCCCCCCCTCCTATGCAAATAGTTTTTGTTGTTCAGCGACAGCGAATCGCTGCTAGCGATTGCTAGAGATGCAATGGGCATACGCGGCTAAAGTTTGACCTGGCGGGGGATCATTATCAACATTTATTCATATAGTGCCAACATATTCCATAGCGCATATTCCATGCAAAAGCCATTCACCACAAACACAGGTAAGGTAACGCCATCCTGCTTAGTAAATTACTAATATCGGTAAGGCAAGAAAAGTAGGTTAATGCTGGTAACATCTCTGATCCCTCCATAAATTGTGCTATGGCCATTCTCCAGAGAAAACAGCTGCCATAAATAGACCCCTTAGATTAGTTAAGTTTCTTTTTATCTCAGCTAAGTTTAGTTAAGTATTAGTAACTTGTGAAGACACATATTGTAAGCTTGCGAGCAGGGCCTTCTCACCTCTTTGTCTGTTTTACCCAATTTGTTTATTAGTATACTATGTTTGTCCCCAATTGTAAAGCGCTACGGAATATGTTGGAGCTATATAAATAAATGATGATGATGATGATGATGAAGACACACACAGCAGCAGTAGTGCTAGTGCAGCTTCAGGCACTGCATTATCTGAGGCCAGAGTAAAAGTTGAGTCTAACATTACTGAGTTGGCTCATGTTTTGGAGAGCACTCTTTACTATTTCCATAGATA
Source organism: Mixophyes fleayi (assembly GCF_038048845.1). NCBI lineage: Eukaryota > Metazoa > Chordata > Amphibia > Anura > Limnodynastidae > Mixophyes > Mixophyes fleayi. The sequence goes on from NC_134403.1 coordinate 270,896,583, forward strand.
TCATTATTGCATGTGTTTGTACTGATTTGGCCTACAATGTACAAGTTCCTTTCCATCTATCACCTTCTATCACCTCCTCTGCTACTGTGCCCTGAGACATTAGCAGTAACAGTTTGAGGTGCACTATTGCACTAGGCTATTATGAGAAAGATTGTGTATGCTCTAGAAACATGTGTTCCCTGTTATTGCTGTACATAGCCATGGAGCTTTCCATAAATAAAGATAATAGGAAAGTAAACTATTTATAAAGAGTTAAAATAATAGAGAAATGTTGAAAACAAAGTGTGAGAAGTGCAGGAGCGGACTAAACGCGTTTTGCCACTGGTATGTGATTTTCTCACTGGATTCTTTTTCAAGAATGTTGATTTTGAGAAATAACCCATGGAGAAAGTCACATACAGGCCCCATATTTTCATTTACTGTTTATGTTTTATAAATCTACTAGATGAATTACCCGTTGCCCGAGTTTAAATCTTCAAGTTATTAAGTTATCAATGAGTTGACTGTAACTGTCAACATTTTAAAAATAATTAGCAGCTAAGATGTCATCCAAATTCATCCAGTAGAAGGCCCAGAACAGGCTCCCTGTGTCAAAGTTCTGCCCAGCGTACACCAATGGGGGGTCTGACTGGGACCCCAACCACTTCATTAGGGATCCCAGACCAGTTACCAACCCTCTGTAAAATTTTCATCCAAATCCATCCAGTGGAAGGCTCAGAAGAGGCTCCCCGGGTCAAAGTTCTGCCAAACATACAGCAACGGGAGGTCTGACCGGAACCTTGACCCCCCTAAAACCTGGCCAGAATCCAACTGGACCACCTCGTGTTGGTTTTATCCCAATCAGTGCAGGGATGTCCGGATGCATAACCAGACAAACAGACCAATGATTTTTATACATAAGATTATACACTTTGTTACTTATTATTTTCAAGGAATACATTATTTAATCTAAATTTCTAAATCGATAGTTTAGGCTAATTAGATATTCAAAAATATGGGTAGGGTGTGCGTTTTTGTGTAATTTTTGCCTCTTTTTAGTAAGTTTGTCAATGATTGTTGATGGTGATATTAGTTGTGGCTGGTTTGGATTTTTGCAAAAGAATCTGAAATACTAACTGATAATGACTGAAAGCATTTAGCTTGCTTTTCAGAACATTCATTCAGGGAATCATCATTCCCATCACAACCAATTACGATCAACATAATCATTAGCGAGACAGATAACACTTGATGCAGAATTGTCATTTAAAGTTGAATGTTTTATGCTGACAGCTGAATGCATATCTTGTGCATTTAGTAAGGGTATTTTTCCAGCTTTTGTCACCCAAATGAAACAATGATGCCGTTTCATAGGTTGTATCAGAGATTACGTTCCTAGGTTTGTTCCCTGACATACATATTACATTATCTGTGATCATTTTAAAAACTATGATTTCAGAATAACAATGGTAACTTGACTTTTTGAAAGATTATTAGTGATGAAGAACTAGCAGTCATGATACTTTTTATTATTACATTGTCATTATTACTTACTGTCTGAAATGGTATAATTTCCATGAAAGGAGATTGTTTTTTATTGTTCTGTTTGTGGTTATCGCTGATCCAGTCGGTTGGGCCAATACAACATTTTAAAAAAGATTGTTATGTTTTTGACACATATGGGGCATTTTAGCTGTTTGTATTACAATTTCCTCACCATCATCTGCACTTGAAGCACATGAGCTTCCTAAATATTTAGCGGTATTGTCACTGTTGTTTACAGACGCAGAATGTGTTTTTCTGTTTGCAACTGATGCATGCTTGTCACTCTTCACTATTAATATTTATTGACGTCTGCCTTAGGTGAGTACATCTAATTATTTAGCCGGCAGTGACATCGCTACTTAGGTTGTTTATTCATTTTGTGATCTAGGCATGTTTTCTCTGCTTTGGTTGTATAGCAGTCTTGTTTCACCCAGCATTATTGTTTCAACCTCACCTCCCACTGTTGGGCTTTATACAACAGCAAACGTCATCTTCTTCTTCTGAGTGATGAGGAAAAGAACTTTGCAGCAATGTCTCTTGAGCCCCATTTACCAACTGCTGTGGATCCTCACACTCTAGTGTAATTTGTTATTCACATTGTTTTCACTGCTGTTATTACCTTCCAGTTTTTTTTGTTATCACAATCCAGTAAATTGTCACTAAAGAAAGAAAGCACAGTGTCATTATTTGATAAAGGTAAGAATAAAAGATTGTATGCTGGCGTTAGCACTGCTGATGATCTAGCTACGCTACAATTTGGTGTGTTTGAGGCACATCTACAAAAACTCCATTATGACTTAAAGGCAGTTTGTCTATTGTTTAGTTCACGTTTTATTTTCTAATTACAGGCTGTCTCTTCTGTATTCAGTTATGTTGCTTATGTGAAACCCTTACTGGTCTTGTGTGTGATAACTTACATGTAGGGCCGTGATGTGGTGTGGTACCCCACTCACTGTTACCCGACTCTTCTGCTCCGGCCATGGCATGGGTGTGGCGACCAGAAGGTCTCCTGAATATTCAGGTGTTTAACAAAATGTTTTACATTTGCCTCTTTATTTCACCTGCACACTTCTTATTTAAACCCAGTATCAATAATAACACAATCTCATACCCGATGTTTCTGGGTGCAGTAGTTCCACGTATGCTAAAATTACTTGGCTCTCTCTTACAGGTGTCAAAAAACAATGGATATGCTTCAGAAGTTCTTGCACTCACTCCAACCATTATTAACAATATCCCACTATCCAGGGCAGGGGTCGGCAACCACCGTCACGCGTGCCAGACATAGCACGCAGCGCTGTGCTGACTGGCACGCCGGAGTGTCTTTCACTGAAGCATTATATTGCTGAAATGGAACTGCTGCACATGCGCAGCACTTCCTTCCTGGTCCAGTTGTTGAACCGAAGACTTGTGTGTTGACAAGAGGTGAGTCGTACACACAGAGGGCTAATGTATAGTCGTACACATAGAGGGCTAATGTATATAACGTGAATTGGGCCACTTGTGTGGCACAATGTGAACTGGGGGCACTTATGTGTGCTACAATGTGAACTGGGGGCAATACTGTGGTATAATGTGAACTGGGGGCAATACTGTGGTATAATGTGAACTGGGGGCAATACTGTGGCACTATGTGAACTGTGGGCAATACTGTGGGACAATATGAACTGGGGGCAATACTGTGGCACAATGTGAACTCTGGGCAATACTGTGGCACAATGTGAATTGGAGCAAAACTGTAGCACAATATGCAATGGGAGCAATACTGTGGCATACTATGAATTGGGGCAATACTATGTGGCATAATACAAATTGGGGGCAATACTCTGTGGTATAATACAAATTGAGAGCACTACTGTGTGGTATATAACAAATTAAAGGTATAACTGTGTGGCATAATACAAATTGAGGGTACTATGTAGCATAATATGAATTGTGGGCACAACTATGCAGCATGATATGAATTGGGGGCTCTAGTATGTGGCATGATATGAATTGGGGGCTCTAGTATGTGGCATGATATGAATTGGGGGCCCTAGTATGTGGCATTATATGAATTGTGGGCTCTAGTATCTGGCATTATATGAATTGTGGGCTCTAGAATGTGGCATGATATGAATAGTGGGCACAACTATGAAACTTAATATGAATTTACGGCACAACTATGCAGCATGATATGCATTGGGGGCTCTAATATGATGCATAATATGAATTGGGTGTCCTACTGTGTGGCATAATATGAATTGGGGACACTTTTGTGGTGCAATATCAACTGGGGCATAATTTGAACTGGGTGCAGTACTGTGTGGCATAACATGAACGTTTATTTTTTGGCCCCATTACTGTTAATATTATCTTGACATTAGCATCATGGAATAAGAAATGTAACATATATATATATATATATATATATATATATATATATCCAGGGATTCTTCTTGTCTTGGTACACCTACTCATTGTAGGGACCCTCCTACTCACAGTCCCACTGCTTCTGCTCACATTTTAGTTTTCACAAATAAGGCCCCAATATCCAGGGACCATTGATTACTTGGAACTATGCTGCCACTGTGCAATTAAATGAATGTCCATGTATAAAAGGGCGTACCTCTTACAATGTCTCAATAGACAGCGACTCTGCCTTTCCTGATGTTACTCTGTTTCCCAACCACATGGCTCTTTCTGTACTTCACTGTGGGGAATCCTTCCCTCCAGAGCAGCTGTGCTGCCTAGTTCCAGTGACCCTTCTTCATGGCATGGTTGCACTTTACGAAGGGGTTCTCATACAGGGGACACCGCCTCCCCTAATTCATATCCTGCGTCTAGCCACACTGTCCTGCAGCAACTTCCTGTTACGGTATGGGGGAACTTTCCAGGTGAGCGCAATACAAGGTCCTCCCTCACTAACCGTAAGTTAGGCTTTCACAATGGCATCTTCTAGATAGACAGTAAGTAGAGCAGACGCAGCATTAGTAGCTGCATACTAACATGTAGTGTAGTCCTCCAAAGTGATTTAAAGAGTAACTGGAGGCTCCCATATATACCGTATTCCCCCATGTATAAGACGCACCTTTTTCCCCAAAATTTTGGGTCTAATAACTGGGTGCGTCTTATACAGGGGTAGTAGCACTTACCCTGTCAGATGACTCCTCTGTCCGGTAAAGTCTTCTCTCTGTCTGATCCTGATGCTGGAACCCCGATTAAGGTCCTCTCTGCGATGTCCGGATGTCCTTTCAGGACCTTGACATCCTTTCAGGACCTCAAGGTCAGACAGAGAGAAGACAGAAGACTTTACCAGAATCATCTGACAGGGTAAGTCAGAATTCACTATAGCGTTGTCTCTCCTCTGTATAAGCTGCACAAATACTCTGTGAAAAAATGGAGGATAATGTTTATCCTCAATTTTTATTACATGATTTATATAGGTGCGTCCTATACATAGGGAAATACGGTAATATGGAAGAGTCTGCCATTACAACAAGATATTGCATGGACGTGCAGAGTATCACACCAACCTGCCTGTATCTAAATATACTGCATACATATACAAGTGCATAAGTGTATATCCACATACAAGAATGCATAAACTGTATTACCTGATTGCCTGCTGTATTGCAACTACCAACTGTGAGTACCTGCATCAACTGTTGTTACCAAGTTCAATAAACAGCAACCTGTTTAAGTTAAAAGCGTTTGTGGCTTCACATCCATCTAACACCGCTGATACCTTTAATAACATCCAAAGGTTTAAACAATAGGTTATGGGTCCAGAACTGTGTGTTAAAGTAAACGCTTTAACCTAAGAATGGTAGCAGAAGTACGAAAGAATAAAAGGAAGCTGATACATAAGAAAAGTTCTTTATTTAAGCAAAATGCACAGCACAGGTGTCAGTATGATCTTTGCTAAGTTAAAAGATTCTGAGAATTATGCAACGTGTAAATTTACCATGCAAATGCAGTTAAAGCTGGAAAAGTTGTGGAAAGTCACAGTTGGTCTGGGAGACAGTCCAAAGCGCTGATGAGGTGGAGAGAGCCATGGGCACCATACGTTTAGCTGTAGAACAGCATGTGTACTCCATCCTTAACAGTAAAAAGTCAGCAAATAAAATGTGGACTGCTTTACAAAATGCATATGAGGACAAAGGTCTGATGAGAAGAAACTTGAGGCGTACACTGTTTGAGACGAAGTTTAGTGCCTGTGATAACATGAACGATTATATAGACAAGATGCTGTCAGTATCCCAGCAATTGGCTTCTGTGGGAGCACAGGTGGATGATGAGGAAGTTGCAATGGCAATGCTGCAGAACCTCACACCACAGTATGATTTCCTGGTAGTAGCTTTGGAGTCCAATGATACCAAGTTAACGACAGAAATCGTGAGAGCCAAACTGCTGCAGTTACAACATAGAATTCCCATTGAGGCAAATGCTGAGAGTATCTCTCTACTCGCAAAAGGTTTGAAGTCCAAAAGCCCAAATATAAATGCTTCATATGTCACAAGATGGGTCACAAGCCATCTGAATGTAGGCTGAGAGAGTCAAGTGGTGCACAGAAGAAGCGTGACAAACCCAATAAGTTGGCATTAAATGTAGCAGACAGCCACAAGAAGGACTGCTGGTATATGGTCCCGGGGCACTAGACATTTCAGCTGCAATCAAGAATGGTCCACTATGCTGAAACCATGTGAACCTGTTTCGGTTAAAGAAATCACAGTGCGCCTAAGCATAAAAGGTGAGACTGTCATTACAGACATCCAAGAGGTCCTGTTTGTACCAGATGTGGGAACCAACCTTATCACTATAAGCATCCTTGAGAGAAAAGGTTATAAGATACAATCCTATAGATTGTAAACTTGCGAGCAGGGTTCTCTTACCTCTCTGTCTGTATGTATTACCCAGTATTGTCTTATTAATGTTTGTTCCCAATTGTAAAGCACTACGGAATCTGCTGGCGCTATATAAATAAATGTTGATGATGTTAATGAAGATTCAATTCGCAGAGGGCAATGTGTGGTTTGAAACCAGAGTGGAACTGTAATTGAGACAGACACCAATCAATCAATGGAGCTGTGGCATAAGCGACTGGGTCATCTGGGATATTACTGCAGTTCTGAGAGTTCAGCCTGGGGCTGCTGTGCTGACCAGCTTGGGGTTGGATTTTATTATGGCAAGGGGACCACACACTGCAGGTTCCCCTGCAATGGTGCCACCAGCCCCCACTGACAAAATCTAGTGCTGGCACTAGTAAATACAAAAGGACCCCGTGCTTTTTGTCCTCACCAATTTTGCTAGTACCAGCCTAAGCTAGCAGCACTAGGGTTTTTTTTTTTGGGGGGGGGGGATATTCTGTTTTTTTTTATGTATACATTTTTTTGTACTGTATTATTTACTGTATTGTGCTGGCGGTTGTATTTGCATTTGAATGTCGACATTATGACCAGGGGAGGGCTGGCAAATTTTAGCCCTGGAGGGGCAAGACTCCACTCAGCAACTTATTAAGAACATTTTAAAGGAAAATAAATGAAGGTGGCCCAGTGATCCAGCCCAATGTAGCCCACTCTGGGAATTCCCTCCTAGCCCCCGGCCAAGACTGCCCCTCATTGTGACTGATGACTTTACAAGCTGTCAGCAGTCACAACGTTGCCATTTTAACCACGCAGACACGCTGAACCTGTCGTCAATCTGACAGTCTTTATACACTCTGGTCCTCATGTGACTCCCCCACTGATGACATGGCCACATGCTTCATCACATGGGGCCTACTCTCCAGTGACGCACCTACATGTGCCACCGGCGCCCCCCCCCACTACTTTGAGGCACTCACCTCTCTACAGTATCGCCGCCCTCTCAGTGACCTTGCCTGTCATCAATGCCGTGTTTGCTGGCATTGTTTCAGCTTTTGCTCTTTAAATTTGTACTTGCTTTGTGTTGACACTTTATAGATTATTTTAAGCACAGTTAGATAAAGTTTATATGTAAAAATATTTTCAACAATATTTACTGTGATATTTATTTTAGTGAAAGGCGTTTATAAGACACTTACAATTTTCTGTCATAACTAGAATAAGTTATACTAAAATAATTTGAACTCATTAATACTTTGAGCAAAAAAATGTATTTATAACACAGTTTAGTGGTACAAAAGGATAAAATATAATTTAAATAATTTAAACCAGAGCTATTACGGTATTTATTTGGGTAAAAATTAAGTGTTTATAAAACAATTTAGTGTCACAATTAGAATTAAGTAGATGAAAATAATTTGAATCACAACCACTGTGAAATTCATTACAACGAAAAAGATGGGTGTATAATACAGACAATTTAGTGGTGCTGTTTATATTATAATTAAAGATTGACAGTCTAGTCCAGTTAGCAATACCTATATTAAAATAATTGAACCACAGCTCCTATGGTATTTATTTGAGTGAAATAATCTGTTTATAACAGAAGTCACCTTTAAGAATAGTATATACTATATTACAATAACTTAAACCACACCTTATGATATTATTTGAGTAAACAAAAAGATTTCAAATTCAGGGTAAACTATAGACTATACATACCCAATGTGTACTGAGGAGGTAATGTTGAGCAGAAGAAGCACATGGATTCTTGGGTTTATTACTTAATTCATAGTTTTTGTCAAAAACTACAGACTATACACTTAACTTTCCCTCCAATTTGTATTTAATACAAACTATACAAAATCAACATCAGTTGAATCCTCAACAGAAGGAGTACACGGATACACAAGTTATTGTATGCAAAAAGACATTCCTTTCCTTTGTTTAATGCATACTTGCTGACTTTTGCAGCAAGCTGTCTGGGAAGTGGATCCTTTAAGGGGACATTGGCCACGTGAGTCGCATCGTTAGGCCCCACCCCTACCGATCTTTGACAATTTCAGCCTATCACAGCAGGGGACGGGGCAAGGATGACACCTTTAGCCCCACCCCCACCACTTCATTAATGAGGAGAGCTGGATGAAGGAGGTTGCTGTGCACTCCCGGGAGTCCGGGAGCTCTCCCAAAAATGTATTAGTCTCCCGGACATTCTGGGAGAGTAGGCAACTATGGTTTAATGTACACAACATAAATGCATAAGTGATTTAAAAGTAGTAACTATTCGGTTGACTGCGTAACACCGTAGGAAGCCTTTTAGTGCCGGCACTCTGCTGCAAAAGCTAAAGAGGACAAGGGTGCTATAGCCCTCCTGCCTCCTTCTCATCACACCACTGATAATTTACATCAATTTCTACATTAATTATTTAGTTAAATAGTGGATTGGGTCATGTTGGAAGTTAGGACTTTGTGCAGTCCTCTTTCAGTTAAACATAAGAAATCTGTTTACTTAAATGCTTTAAGTAGTTGAAAATCCTAGTATAAATCTTCTGAATATATCTTCACCTGCAAAAATAAAAGCTTTGCCGGCACTAGAAAAGTTGTTTCCTGACTGAGCACTTTCTCTTAGTGCTAGGCGAATCTTTTACACGTTAGCCATATTTCCAAATAAAATGTTATCATATACTAATCAGAACTCCTGACTGTTTTAATGCCAGGAAAACAACTGCGCAGAATTTATCTTCCCGTTCAAACAATGTTATGTTCACGGGTAATAGCATTGTATAGTATTTTAATGCCTCTCATCGGAGTATGTCCAAATCTTTCTTCTCTGTTCCACCTAGTGTATTTTATACATTTATTCATGATTTTACCACTGGAAATGTGCATTGTGTGAGAAAAACAAGCGTAAATTTTCAGAGCCTGGAGACGCTCAACTATATGAACCGAGCAGTCAAAAACATACTGACAGGATGAATTGGCAGGACGTTTGGGCACAAAGTGTGCTACTGCCCTTTATTTATGATATCACAGTATCATTATTTTTTCCTTCCCTCTAGTTCCCCATCCCTATGCTTTCTATTCAATTTACATATAGAAATACTTATTCTATAGCTTAACTCATAAAACTTGGTGCACACATATATCACAAAGCAACAAAGGAATTTAGAAGCAGTGTAAGCACTGAAAAAACAGACTTGCATAACTATTACATCAACAAAACACTTGGGTTACCATATTAAGCTGAAAAACAAAAATTACCATACGAATAGTGGGTTACAATTTTATCTGTTGATCATTTTGATCATCCATCACTTCAAAACAATTGTATAGCTGATTGTGTGTCCCGTTGGAAAGCCTAATCTTAGGGGTCCTTTTATTATGCATGGACCAAATCTCATATTTAGCTTGTTCTGTTCAAAGAAGACATATTTTAAGGTTTTGAGTGCTTGATTTCTTTGTGGGTGGCTTATAAATTGACATTTAGAGGTCTATATATTAATGTGCAGCAGTACAACTCATAATGCATCACTGCCAGGGCCAGAGCGTAAAGTGGCCCTGGTATATTTTTTAAAAGTGGCCTGATGTAGGGAGGACAAAATTAACAGTAGGCAGGACCAACACAGAGTGAGCTGGTCTAGTATTACATTAGCCCTAGCCACATTGGTGGAAGTTGAGGGCAATGCAACATAAAAGACTAGTTGGAGTCACAGGAATGGCAGGTGGAACTAACACACAAGTAGGTAAAGCATTGCACTGGTAGGTGGTGTTTGCGGTGTAAGTAAGCAGAGTCATCACACCAGTTGGTGGAATGCATGCATTGGTTACATGTATGGTGCAGCAGGGAGTTCAGCAGCAGGGAAGTCCTTGATATATCATTCTAACTGGGGTCTCATCCGCTGTCAATCTCCCACTGGTTCTAAATTCTCTTTATCAGTATAAAGATAATAATGAAATTACATTGACTAAGCCTAGCTGTACATACAACTTAAGTATGTCACAACAATGTGGTTGGTATACCCTTATCACCAAGAAGAGATTCCACCCTCCCAATGCTCTCTGTGGGCCTGATTCATTAAGGAACATAAATGCTGATATGTTCCATATTTTGCGCTAAATTGCTCTGTGTATGCCCAGAAATGGACTACATGTCAGAGAACACAAGTGTATGCAATTCATCTTTGTGTGCAAAGGACACTTACGACAGCCTATGATTTTATGGGAGGAATGGGGCGGGGAAGGGGCGTGTGCATGTAGTCAATGTACATTAAGGGCGTGCTCCGATTCAAGCTTTGGGCATCTCTAAGGTGCGTATTTTTCTTTCGTATCACTTGCACCAGTTACAGGTCAGGTGTAAGTGCCAAGTGATAGTGATAACCAGGGCATCATTGTGTTTTTTCCTTATGTGTTATTTTCCCACCCCATTGCGCCCAGTCCTATATCCTTTCTTTTCAAATAACCAGGGCTGCCATTAGAAACTGTGGGGCCCAGTACTAATTAATCTGGCAGCTCCCCCCCATACATGCCTTCTCTCTCTTTGCCATATATATGCACCTCCCTACCACTTCTCTGTACATTCCGCCTCTCCTTCATCACAATACATGCTCCATTTTCCCCCCTCATCACAGTAAATGTAACCCCCCTCAATCACAGTAAATGTGCCCCTCTCCCCATCCCATCACAGTAAATGTCCCCCTCTCCCCACCCCCCAATCACATCACAGTAAATGTTTCCCTCCCTCTCCCCATAACAGCAAATGTTCCCCTCTCCCCCATCACAGTAAAAGTTCCTCTCCCCCCCATCTCATCAGATCACAGAAAATTTTCCACTCTCCCCCTTCACAGTAAATGTTCCCCTCTCTCTCTAATACCATCCCATCATAGTAAATGTTCCTCTTTCCCCATCCCATCCCATGACTATAAATGTTCCCCTCTCCCCTCCCTCCAATCACAGTAAATGTTTCCCTCTCCCCCCATTCCATCACAGTAAATGTCCCCCTCTCCCCACCCCCAAATAACATCACATTAAATGTTTCCCTCTCCTCCATCACATCACAGTTAATATCCCTCTCCCTTCCCAATCCCAACACAGTAAATGTCCCCCTCCCCCCAAAGTAAATGTCTCCCTCTCCCCTCCCCCAATCACGGTACATAAAATGTCCCCCTCTCCCCACCCCCAATTATATCACAGTAAATGTTCCCCTCTTCCTCCATACCATCACAGTAAATGTCCCCCTATCCCCCCATTCCATCACAGTAAATGTCCCCCTATCCCCTCATCCCATCACAGTAAATGTCTCCCTCTCCTCATCACAGTAAATGTCTCCCTCTCCCTCTCCCAATCACATCACAGTAAATGTCCCCCTCTCCCCCTATTCCATCACAGCAAATGTCTCCCTCTCCTTCCCTCAATCATATCACAGTAAATGTTCCCCTCTCCCCCATCCCATCTCAGTAAATGTCCCCCTCTCCCCATAACAGTAAATGTCTTCCTCTCCCCAAAGTAAATGTCTCCCTCTCCCCTCCCCCAATCACGTTACATAAAATGTCCCCCTCTCCCCACCCCCAATTATATCACAGTAAATGTTCCCCTCTTCCTCCATACCATCACAGTAAATGTCCCCCTATCCCCCATCCCATCACAGTAAATGTTCCCCTCTCCCCCTTCACACACAGCAAATATCCCCCTCTCTCCCTCATCCCATCACAGTAAATGTCTCCCTCTGCCTCCCCCAATCACATCACAGTAAATGTCTCCCTCTCCCTCCCCCAATCACATAACAGTAAATGTCTCCCTCTCCCTCCCCCAATCACATCACAGTAAATGTCCCCCTCTCCCCACCCGCCAATCATATCACAGTAAATGTTTCCCTCTCCCCATCACAATAAATGTTCCACTCTCCCCATCACAGTAAATGTCTTTGTCTCCCCACCTCCCAATCACATCACAGTAAATGTTCCCCTCCCCCATCCCATCATGGTAAATGTCCCCCTCTCTCCGCCATCCCAACACAGTAAATGCCCCCTCCCCCCAAAGTAAATGTCCCCCTCTCTCCTCCCCAAATTGCATCACAGTAAATGCACCCCTCTCCCCCCATCCCATCACGGTAAATGTCCTTCTCTCTCCCTCATCCCAACACAGTAAATTTCCCCCTCCCCCCAAAGTAAATGTCTCCCTCTCCCTCCCCCAATCACATCAAAGTAAATGTTCCCCTCTTCCCACCCCCAATCCTATCACAGTGAATTTCCACCTCTCCTCTCCATCCCATCATAATAAATGTCTCCCTCTCCCCTCCTTGCAATCACAGTAAATGTCCCCCTCTTCTATCTGCCCCTCCCATCCCCTATCAAATTAATGACCAATAAATTCACCTTCTCCTCCATGTTGCTGCGGCTCCCAGACACAGATAGACTGGTCACTGATAGTCACCACATCGCACACTGACAACCCATCAGAACTTGGGAGCCGCAGCATTGTGGAGGAGAAGGAGTACGGTCGGTCTGACCAAGGAGCCTGGAGAGTCCCGAGGGCCCAGGCAGAACTCTCCATCAGTCTAGGCCCCCTGGAATCTCCGGGCCCCTCACATCTGTACCGGCCATACTCCAATGATGGCGGACCTGGTGATGACGGTCACATATGCATGCTAGAACATTTGTTTGCGATGAAGAGCAACCATTAAAAAGGCATTTTATGTACAGTAGATATTAATAATATCACAGTAAATATATTTCATGGAAAAATGAAACAAAACAACTTTTTTTAGAATGCTTATTCATTAACAAAATATATTATTAACAGGAAACAACAAGCATACCACCCTCAGCTCTCCTTTTTCTCCCAAGCTCTATCATTTGTCCCTTGCGCTCTTTCATTCATCCTTTAAATCTCTGTTAGCTCTCTGTTTTATTCCAGCTCTCCCTCTGTTTCCTCCAGGGCCATCTTTTCCATTGGGCACGATGGGCAGCTGCCCGGGGGCCCCACGGGCAAGGGGGCCCCATAGGCACGGCTCTTAATGAGAATAAATAATCCCGCAAAAGAAAAAAACCTGAAAAAAACCTACAAGGGTCACTGAGCAAGTACATCTATCTATCTCTATCTCTATATATCTATATCTATATCTGTATCTGTATACATCTATATATCTATATCTATATCTATATCTATATCTAGGGGCCCCGGTGCACTGCTTTGCCCGGGGGCCCATAATGTTGTTAAGATGGCCCTGGTTTCATCTTATTGTTCTCTTTCTCCTCTTCCCCCAGCTAATTCTTCCTTTTCTTCTTTAATCCCTAAGAAAATGAAAAGTGCAGCTAAGGCTAATCACACCAGCTATACAGTTACAGGACAGGAAGCAAATCATTAGTTCCTGCACATATGCACCGGCCAATACGATGAAGTTTATAACGTAGACTGATCTCATTGGCTGTGAGCACCTGGAAGGAAACCCACGCAAACAGAAAAGGCCATGGTTGGGAATCAAACTAATGACCCTCGTGATGTGAAGCAGTAGTGCTAACCACCAAGCCACCATGCTGCCCACAGTGTTCTGTCGCCTGTTCTGTGTTATAAATATGGTAGCTGTTTGGGAACAGGAGAACACCTTGGAACATGAGTCCACAGGCAGAGCTGTGTTAGTTCACATTAAGGTTTCAATAATGCCCCCAAATTCATGCTTTGGCTACTCTCCCCTCCAGAACCCCTGCTGTTTATTATCTCTTATAACAGCTGCAGTCCCATTCCCATCACCTTCACGTCTAACATTCTTTGCTATGTACAACAGGTATTTAACTAATGTGACACCTAATTGGATTGGTCACTGATTCAGTTCACTCAGGTGCCACAATAATTGAAAACAGGTAACAGTGGGAGTCCAAGATTGGACCACTAATTACTAATTACGGGCACAACTAGCAGATAGGCTGAAATGGAAAAACAGTTCCATTATGGGAGATAACCTATCCCTGCAAACTCAAACTTAACCTCTTGAACAGATTTTATTCTTTGTTTTGTAAAGCTGTCCTTTCATAACATATTGTACAGTTGGGTGTATATAAAACACTAAACATACACAATAAATCTCTTTAAAATTAGTGAGGCATTTTTAAATATAGCTCCTTTTATTCAACATTCTGATATAACAGATAGAATTCTACTCCAAATATTGTTTAACTGTCTTCACCCTGTCAGAGAAGAGATTATCTCCATTACAATTAAGAAGATTATGATCTTTTTCTTACAGAAAACTGGATTTATAGTGAACTGAATACAAAGCTTAAATCAGATAGTATTCTGTATTTAGAGTCTGCCTCCATTAAAATGAAACTTGGCGAAATCTCATACTTGCAGGAAAAAAAACAATCAGACACAAAACCAGTCAACATCAGTATAAAATTAAAACATTCATCCTCCCGTATTGCCAGGAAAACCTCACAGAAATGACTTCACAATACTATCCATAATCTTATTTTTTTCTGCAAGGAGCAAATATTAAACTGTTACAAGACGATGCCTGATACCAAAAGCAGAATTGCAGAACTAACTGACACTGAAAGCGTTGGCTATCACACATAGCTTCAATGACTTTAATACTGACACATCTTTAAAATGGTTAATTAGACTGTGTAAAGCAGTGGTAAAGCATTTTATATGGAACGGGGTCTGTGTTATCCAACTATTCAGAACTGGGGGCTGGAAAGACTGTTTAAATCCTTTAATCCATAAATAGGATTTTGCCAGAGCTGGGCAGTGCTCCAAAGCTGTAATCTCCACTGTATGAATTATTACAAAGAGATTAGGAGGTTGCGACTAATAACATTTCAAATAAATCAGTTTCCGCTGGAGAACAACAAACTCATATTGGAAATAACAATATAAAGGTGTTTATGTCACCCTGGGGTAGAATTCATCCAGAGGCATGGGCAGGTAGTTAGCCCTCCCCATATTAACTCCTTTACAACACCTATAAACACAGAGGCAGTTTTAGTAGCATTATGAGTAATAAGTGAATAATGCTACAAATCTAAAGTTGCATCTTAAACTTCTTGTGGCCTATTTATCACTAAGAGCCTCTTTGAGTCAATGGTGGGAATTCAATTGCTGGCGATGTGGTGGGCTGATATTGCACCGCGCACATTGCTGGCAATTATTTTAGAAATTACAGAACTGTCTACCGCGAAGTGTCTCCGGAACGTCCGTGAGACACTCTGTGGCTAAATGAATTCCAACTAATAAGCCTGATTTTTTATTATTGATGCTGACCATGGCGATAAAATAAAAATAGGTACCTCTGCAATTTACTAAAAATATGTAGCTGGAGCAACTAAGAGATATTCAGTAGCCCCACCGATGATGGCTGTAAGGGATAACTTACTGCTTCGTTGGTCGAGTCTTTGCAGATTTGTAAGTGGTGGATCTGAAACAGGTGGATCCAGATGAGCGGATTGATCAGTCATGGGATTTGGATTCAGAGGAGGGGATTGCTCAGTCATGGGATTTGGATTCAGAGGAGGGGATTGCTCAATCATGGGATTTATGATTTATTTTTTTCTAATAGACAGGTACTGGTCCTAATTAGTGGGTGCCAGCATCTGCTGTGGAGACTTATTTGTGGCTGGTTGGGTCCAGAGCAGCCATCATATTACATATTGCACTTGCTGCCCAATACTTACCCGTCCCCAGCTCTCTGACTGGCTTAGCTCCCTGTCATATGGAGCAGAGCAGACAAACAAAGGGCAGTCTATTCTCCGACCTCACCATCCCCTCCGCTGACTCCCACATGTGTTCGGCATGTACGCCGTGTGTAATAGTGTCACTTATTGACCCGAGCCCCCCATCTTATTGCCTGCACATAGGGTTTGGCGCTGATTGCATTCAGATAAAGTTAATACATTCAGCACATAATTCGGACTATGTTTTTTTTTTTCAGGAAATCTAACAACTTTTGCTGTCTTAAAGACATCTATATTTTTACTGTGCAAAATAAAAAAAATGAAAAAACTCTAGGCACTGTTTGGAACACTCGATACAGCGCAGGAAAATAAAGAAAAAAGTTGTGAAACAAAGAGATAAGGATGTGAATCAAAATCAAGATAAAGTGTGCAACAAAAACAAAAAGAAATGCTTAAATTTATATGATGTATCAAGATATTCTTTGTTTCCTGTTTTTTCAAAGAGAAGCTCCGGGACGGTCATGAAAAGGAATAAACAAAATAATAGTGTAATAAGTGATAAAAGTGTTCTATCTTCCAATGGTCACATGGCCTATTTGTTTATGAATAGCCATGGTAACCATTCACCATAATGCACATGGCCTATTTGTCTACGTATTGCCAATGGTGACCATTAGACGCTAACTTAAGGCAGAGACCGCATGTATATTGATCTCTATGGGCAAGTAGAATCACAGCTTGTCACATATTTTTAGCTCAATTTATTCCGTTATCAGAGAAAATATTTGATTTACCACTAGATCTATTTAGGTGATTTTTTTCTTTTTTTTTAATGTATGTGTATAGCACATTATTTGTGTGAGATATTTATTAGACATTGATTAATTGTAACTCTTTTTCAGTGCTTTCATTAGTACTGATTTCTGAATGATATGATTTGAGACAGATGACGTGTTGTGGCATGTGGTGCATTAGCGACATGAGAAGTATAGTGCCTGATTGACATTAGTATATTTCAAATCAGGAAGTTAAACAAAATAAACAAATGGAGATAAAAAGTTAATAGACTCAAGACTAGAAATGGAACCAGGACCGTAGATTGGAGGAGTCAGGATTAATCACTAACATCCCCCTCCCTATAAAAGATAAGTCTAGATCCCCCTTGATCAGAAAGTCCAGGTTGGCTCCACTAAGTTACACTTAGTTAAAAACAAATAAGCAGTTTAAAAATAGATAGCATTTTTTTTTAAAAGTACTGTTGAAATGCTTGCTAAATAGTCTTCACCATGCTAACAATGCTGTAGTCATCAGTAAACGTTTTCATATATTGGACTGTGCAATAACAAGCCCATATCAGCAACAGAAAAAGCTGTTGCTCTCCCGCCCTTGATAAATATGCCTCTAATTAGTTCATTAAAACTGAGATTTTTTGTTTATTCACCAAATGTTAATACATTTCTGGGAAAAGTTGCTATTGCTTTTTTTTAAGAATCACTCACAGAACTTAGTTACCTGGCTTGACTCAATAAGTAGGGGAAATTATGGACCTGATTCCCTGAGGAAGTAGATTCATATATGTGCTGTATTTTGTATAAAATCGCTCTGCGAATGCCCAGGACCAGAACAAACACCAATGAACGCGAAAAAAGTTTGGTCTTTAATGACTATGAGCTGATTCATTAAGAAAAGTTAAGTAAAAAATTGAGTAAGCAGTCTCCTAGACTAAACCATGTTACAATGAAAGGGGTGCAAATTAGTTTTTTTATTTTGCACATAAGTTAAATACTGGCTGTTTTTTCATATAGAATATGGACGTGCATATGCCCGATTCACGTGCACAATACATTTGTTTGCCTTAATGAATCAGGCTCTATATGTCTAGCTATACTTACTACATATAAACTGATTAACTACAACATTAAAACCACTGCCTAATATTGTTTAGGTCCCCCCCATGCCGCTAAAACAGCTCTGACCCGTCACCTGCATGTACTCCACAAGACCTGTGAAGGTGTCCGGTTGTATCTGGCACCAAGACATCAGCAGCAGATGCTTTAAGTACTGTAAGTTGCGAGATTGGGCCTTCATGACTCCGACTTTTTTTTCCAGCACATCCTACAGATACTTTATCAGCTTAAGATTTGGGAAATTTGGAGGCCACTTCAACACCTTCAACTCTTTGTCATGTTGCTCAAACCATTCCTAAACAATTTTTGCAGTGTGACAGGGCACATTATTCTGCTGAAAGAGGCCACAGCTATCAGGGAATACCGCTGCCATGAGGGGTGTACTTGGCATGCCACAATGTTTAGGTAGGTGGAAGTGTCAAAGTAACATCCATAGGAATGCCAGGACCCAAGGTTTCCCAGCAGAACATTTCCCAAAACCTCACAATGCATCCACCAGCTTGTCTTCATCCCAAAGTGTATCCCGGTGTCATCTCTTCACCAGGTAAACGACGCACACGTACCCGGCCGTCCACATGATGCAAAAGAAAACCGGATTCATCAAACCAGGCCACCTTCTTTCATTGCTCCATGATCCCGTTCTGGTGCTCACATGCCCATTGTAGGAGCTTTTAGCAGTAGACAGGGGTCAGCATGGGCACTCTGACCCCTGCGGTTACACAGCCCCATATGCAGCAAGCTGTGATGCACTGTGTGTTCTGACACCTTTCTATCATAGCCAGCATTAACCATTTCAGCAATTTGCACTACAATATCTCTTCTGTGGGATTGACCCAAATGACTAATCTTCGCTCCCCATGCGCATCAATAAGCTTTGGGCGCCCATGACCTTGTCGCCAGTGTTCACCAGTTGTCCTTCATTGTGATATTTTTGATTCTGACCATTGCGCACTGGGAACCCCCCAGAAGACCTGATATTTTGGAGATGCTCTGACTTAGTTGTCTAGCTATCACAATTTGGCCCTTGTCAAAGTCACTCAGATCCTTACAGCTGCCGATTTTTCCTGCTTCCAACACATCAACTTCAAAAACTGTCTGTTTACTTGCTGCATTATATTTCCCACCCCTTGACAGGTGACATTGTAATGAAATAATCAATGTTATTCAATTCAGTTGTCAGTGGTTTTAATGTTGTGGCTGACCGATGTACATATATACTATATAGTTGTATCCAGTAGTCCCGCAATAAAAATGTTTTGCTTCTTTTTGCAGCTTAAAATTTCATGGGGATCTCACAGATGGATGCAAACGGGCTTCTGGAATATAATTGAAAATGTATCTTGTAGTGGAATAAGTATTATCAAGGGATGGATCAAAACAGATCTGCTCTCTGGTGGTATTTTATCATAAGGAGGTAGACGTTTTCCATCTGATTCTTGTAATTTTCTTGGCAGCTTTTCCTCTAGAATAGCTGTGATTTATCTAGCGAGCGTCACACCAGTAAGATCCATCTCAATGCCGCAGTATGAAAGCACAGACAGGTGAACCTGCCCCTCGTGCCTCTATTTCTGATGAGGAAAATTAAAAA
Organism: Mixophyes fleayi; assembly: GCF_038048845.1. Lineage (NCBI taxonomy): Eukaryota > Metazoa > Chordata > Amphibia > Anura > Limnodynastidae > Mixophyes > Mixophyes fleayi. Next base: position 270,916,114 of record NC_134403.1, read on the forward strand.
CCTGAATTAATTAAATTAAACAAGAGAAAGGGACAAATCTCTCCTATTTATCCAAGAAGAACATGATTTTGTGCGTTCATCAGTGAGATGCTGAGCTGTTAAGGTCACATTTTAATTGCTATAATGTATGATGATTTTAGCTCTCAAAGCTTGAGGGTTTAATGAAGCAGAAGTATTTAATCAATTCCATATATATACAGTAATTCTGCAGCAGTGGAAAGAATTCTCACTTCACAAAATGACTTATCTTTGCATAAATTCAGAGTATATTGATAAAAAATATGTATATATCAAGTGGGATTTGAGATGTAACTAGATAGCAGTCCTTTCATTTATCAGAAGGAAGGGAAGTTTAACTCTTCTGAAAAATTTCTCTTGTAGGTTTCACACAGGTGATTTTTGTTTGTGTAATATAAAACACGAAAAAAGCGTTTGGCAGTTGACATGTTATAATAAAGTTTGACTGAAATACTGTATACTAGTACAGCTACTAGTACAGCCCTCTCGTGTCTGATTTGTCCACCCTCCCTTAGGATGTAAGCTCTTATGAGCAGGGCCCCTCTTCCCCCGTGTCTCAAACCTGTTCTTCTGCTCTGTCCTTACTCCTTATGGCTGTCCCGGAGTTACTGAAGCATTGGTATTTTGTGTTCATCGTTCTGTACTGTTTAACCCTGTACAGTCTACTGTTTGTACTATGTACGGCGCTGCGGAAACCTTGTGGCGCCCAACAAATAAATGATAATAATAATAATAATAATAATAATAATAATAATAATACTTCTAAAGCTTAATTGGCCTAACCTGATGATCCAATTTTATGGCAAGGATAGACATTATTTGCCTTTGGCCTCAAGATTTACTGAGGCTATTTTGGTTTAGTATTTCTACAGTTCTATATTGTTAAAGTTTTTGTAATACGATATTATTTCTAACTTTTATGTTAATTAAGTAAAATATTTTGGGCAATGACTTATTTTCACTCCTGGGCCGCATCATTTCTAGCCTATGAGGTCTCACTAAAAATAAAATATATAGGAGATTTGAATTAGTTGTTTGTGTTATTCAGCATGCTTAACTTATATTTAATAGGAAAAGCAGACAAAGTAAGAAAGACCACTTTGTGTAAAATTCCCAAAATACAGCAAAATTAAGCTAGAGAAAAAACAAGCTCTAGCTCGGTATATCCCATATTATGTATGGTACCAGCTGCATGGCAATACGCCTGCGCTCAGTATATCCCATATTGTATATGGTATCTTTGCAAAGTGAGCATTCTTTAAAATAAATAATTAAAAAAAACAACCTCTCTAAGAAACATAGAAACACAGAAGTTGATGGCAGATAAGAACCACTTTGCCCATCTAGTTTGCCCATTTTTTAACATATGGTAAACTCAACCCCTATTAGATCATTGGTTCTTTATAAGGATATCCTTATCCACTACCCTTTCTGTGAAGTAATTTTTCCTCAAATTCCTCCAGTTTCAGTGCATGTCATCATGTTCTAATATTTCTCTTTCTTTGAAGAATGTTTCCCTTTACCTTGTTAAAACCCCTGATATATTTGAAAGTTTCTATCTTGTTCCATCTTTCCTTTCTCTTCTCCAAACTAGATATATTAAGATATTTTAGTCTTTCCAGATAAGCTTTGCGCTGTAGGCCATGCACCATTTTAGTTGCCCTTCTTTGTACAGTCTCTAATGTATTTATATCCTTCTTTAGATATGGCCTCCAGAATTAAACACAGTATTCTAGATGAGGCCGTACCAATGACCTAACAGTGGCATTATTACTTCTTTCTTTCTGCTACTGATTCATTTCCCTATGCAACCAAGTATCTGACTTGCCTTTTTCCCTGATTTGTTACATCTGCCTTTAAGTCACATGAATTAGTGACTCCTAGATCCCTTTCCTCCTCAGTAGTTCCCATTATAGTGCCATTAATACTATATTTAGCCTTTGGTATTTTGAGACCCAATTGCATGATTTTACATTTTTTGGCATTAACCTGTAGTTGCCACACTTTTAACCATTCCTCTAGTCTACCTAGATCATCAATCATTTGTTTAACCCCTATTGTATCTACATTGTTGCATCTCTTTGTGTCATCTGCAAAACGGTGTACTTCCCCCTCAATACCATTTGCAATGTCATCAATAAAGATATTGAGAAGCACTGGTCTAAATACAGATCATTGGGCTACTCCACTGGTAACCTTCTCCTCCTGTGAATGCACTGTTTTCTATCCTGCAACCAAGATCTTATCCATTCAATCATCTTTGAATCCAATCCGAAACTTTCGAGTTTATTTAACAGTCTGCCATGTGGGACAGTGTTAGAAGCCATACTAAAGTCTAGATAAGCTACATCTACGGCCTCCTTGATCTATTACTTTAGTCACCTAGTCTAAAATGTCAAAAAATATTTGTTTGATATGATCTCCCCCCAGTAAATGGTCCATGCTGTTTGGGATCCTGTAAATCCTAGATTTGAGATATTCTACAACTCTTTGTTTTAAGAGTGTTTCCATAAATTTCCCTACTACTGATGTAAAGCTAACTGGTCTGTAGTTGCTCGCCTCTTCCTTGCTTTCCTTTTGTGCAGTGGAACTACATTTGCTCTTTTCCATTCTTCTGGAATTATTCCTGTCACTAGTGAGTGAATGAATAATTCTGTTAATGGTGTTACCAGCATCCCTTTAAGCTTTTTTAGTCCTTGCATGTATCCCATCTGGCCTCATTGATTTATCCACTTTCAGTTTTGAGAGCTCTGTTAGGACGTTCTCCTCTGTAAATGTACTTGTATCTATTTCATTTTTATGAGCATACTTGCAACTTAATTGTGACCCCTTTCCCACTCTTTCTGTAGTGAACACTGAGCAAAAATAATTATTAAGATGATCTGCTATTAACTTGTCTCCCTCAACAAGACCCTCACTCTCTGTCTTTAGTCTTATTATGCCTCCTTCTATTTTTCTCCTTTCACTTATATACCTAAAAATAAGTTTTGCCCCTTTTAGCTACTGACTGGGCCATTTTCTCTTCAGCTTGTGCCTTTGCACATCTTATTATCTTCCTAGCCTCCTTTTGCCTAATGAAATACACCTATTTGCCTTCATTATTGTGAGTCTGCTTATACAGTCAGGTCCATAAATATTGGGACATCGACACAATTCTCATATTTTGGGCTCTATACACCACCACAATGGATTTGAAATGAAACTAACAAGATGTGCTTTAACTGCAGACTTTCAGCTTTAATTTGAGGGTATTTACATCCAAATCAGTTGAACGGTGTAGGAATTACAACGGTTCCTATATGAGCCTCCCACTTTTTAAGGGACCAAAAGTAATGGGACAATCAACTCAAAACCTATTTCATGGACATGTGTCAGCTATTCCCTCGTTATTTCATCATCAATTAAGCAGGTAAAAGGTCTGGAGTTGATTCTAGGTGTGACATTTGCATTTGGAATCTGTTGTTGTCGACTCACAATATGAGATCCAAAGAGCTGTCACTATCAGTGAAGCAAGCCATCATTAGGCTGAAAAATCAAAACAAACCCATCAGAAAGATAGCAAAAACATTAGGTGTGGCCAAATCAACTGTTTGGAACATTCTTAAAAAGAAAGAACGCACCGGAGAGCTCAGGAACACCAAAACACCCGGAAGATGACGGAAAAACAACTGTGGTTGATGACAGAAAAACTTTTTCCCTGGTGAAAAAAAAACCCCTTCACAACAGTTGGTCAAACCAAGAACACTCTCCAGGATGTAGGTGTATATGTGTCAAAGTCAACAATCAAGAGAAGACTTCACAAGAGTGAATATAGAGGGCTCACCACAAGGTGTAAACCATTTGTGAGCTACAAAAACAGGAAGACCAGATTAGAGTTTGGCAAACAACATCTAAAAAAGCCATTATAGTTCTGGAACAACATCCTATGGACAGATGAGACAAAGATCAACTTGTACCAGAGTGATGGGTAGAGAAGAGTATGGAGAAGGAAGGGAACTGCTCATGATCCAAAACATACCACCTCATCAGTGAAGCATGGTGGTGGTAGTGTCATGACGTGGGCATGTATGGCTGCCAATGGAACTGGTTCCCTTGTATTTATTGATGATGTGACTGCTGACAAAAGCAGTAGGATGAATTCTGAAGTGTTTCGGGCAATGTTATCTGCTCATATTCAGTCAAATGCTTCAGAACTTATTGGATGGCGCTTCACAGTGGAGAAGGACAAAGACCCGAAGTATACTGCAAAAGCAACCAAATAGTTTTTTAAGGCTAACAAGTGGAATGTTATGCAATGGCCAAGTCAATCACCTGACCTGAATCCGATTGAGCTGCATTTCACTTGATGAAGACAAAACTGAAGGGAAAATGCCCCTTAGTCTGGGTAGACACTACAATGTTTTTAGCCAATTATCGGGTCAATCACACAATAAGCGAACATTCATCCTAATATTTCATTAGGCTTGGTACACACTAACACTAGAGGTTTGTCAGCCATTCATAGGGCCAAACACCAGATAAACGACCATTTGGACCGATATCGCATTAGTGTGTATACTTGCAAGATGAATAACAGTCATTCATAAATACCCATCGTCAGTTCATTTGAGTGCTTGTTCTGTTTAAAAGATGATGTTCATAAAAATGAACTACAAATTCCACAAGGAAGGCCTTTACCGCCAATTATATCAAAGTACAGACACTTCTGTAATTGTGGATTCCAGCGGGGATAAATTAATATTGTGTGAGGATGATATACACACTAATGAGGGTGAGAATGAAGCTGAGGATGATGATAACATTATCTTGCCACTCTAGAGTTGATTACCAGCCCATTGGTAGCTTGTTTTGTGGGGACCCAAACAAATGAAGCACTTCAGCCACAAAAGTGGCACTCCTTGTCGCTGGTGTGCTTGGTTTGTTATACTGTACCTGCTAGCCCTCCTGTTTCTGTTTGAGTTTGTTAAACCTTTTTAACACATGGGTGGGTGGGAGGGCCCAAGGACAATTCCATCTTGCACCACTTTTTGTTTCTGTCACTGCTGTATGGCAATGTTTCCTAGATGTGCCATGGACTGCCATGTGTTTGTGCCGTTACTTTGTCGCTTAGTATCCAGCCATCTTGCTGCAGTCTTTGGCCAAAAGTATATGAAAATAATATTGTGACCTGTGAGGTGTTCAAAATGGAAATGAATGAAAATTTATGTTATTGAGGTTAATAATAATGTAAGGACAAAAAAAGAGCAAAATAATGTGATGTTAGCATATTTTAGCAACTTTTAGTAAAAATACAGATCAAAAACCAAAACACTCAAGGGCGGTTTTGCCAAAACCAAAACATGAAATTAATACAGATCCAAAAACCAAAACCAAAACACGGGGTCAATGAACATCTCTAGCATGCACACAAACAACTGTCTGCCCAGAGAGAGAGTAGGAACCTGTCACATTTCTATGTTGTTAAATGTAGAGAGTGCGAAATTTATAATGGCATTGTGGAACGTCAAAGTTTATTTTGTGTGTTATAGCCAGTGTGACAGTAATGACCAACTACACTGCCCTTGGACCAGATGAAGAGCACAGATATGAAGCAAATCGTATATAGTGTGTGCACATGAATTGGCAGACTGATTGGAACTCCAGTCATTTGTAAAATCTTTAGAGATAACAAATTAGTAGAAAGTTTTTGCAGTGTGTATCTAGCCTTAGACGATAAATGATAGAACCAAAGCACAGACCATCATTTGTTTTACTTGTTCAGCAGAACTATAAATCTCGTTTAGCTATGGAATGATGTCCCTCCTATCCGGCAGTGTGTATGCACCCACGATCAGGATCTCCATAGAGTTTAAAGAGTCATGGGGCTAGATTTACTAAGCTGCGGGTTTGAAAAAGTGGGGATGTTGCCTATAGCAACCAATCAGATTCTAGCTGTCATTTTGTAGAAAGTACTAAATAAATGAAAGCTAGAATCTGATTGGTTGCTATAGGCAACATCCCCACTTTTTCAAACCCACAGCTTAGTAAATATAACCGCTGATCTTTTCAGCCGACAGTTATGACAGTTGAAGAGCACAGATCTGAGGGTAAATCTTTTAAAACATGTATAGTGTGTATGCATAAATTGACATGCTGATCAGGACTTTATTTTCCAGTCGTCAATAAAATCGTTGTAGAAAACACATTGGTTGAAAAATTCAGTAGTGTGTTCCCAGCCTTATTCAATATTTATTTATATTATTATATTTTACTTATAAGGGGCCACAAGGTTTCCACAGCGTGTAAATAGGAGGTTACAACATGCAACAAAATTACATAAGTACTTACAGATAATAACAATGAGTTTGGGTAACCAAAATAATAAATGCATGGATACAATTAACAGGACAAAGGAAAAATAACTGGGGCCGTGATGGCGCAGAGGCCTAGGTGCTACAGTTTCCTGTAAAGTCCAGATGATGCAGAAACCTATATGGGCAACATCCAGGATGGTGCAGGGACCATGATGGTGTCTGAGCCTAGGTAGAAGTCCATATAGTGACCAGGGAGGTATGACAGTAGCAATGCATTCAGCAATGCAATAAGTAGTAAAACAACAGAAAGCAAAGGTAATACAGTACAAACATAGTAAAGCGTGAGAATGAAGCAGAGAAATAAGAGATATAATCACTAAGTAAAAATGTCTTGGACTGTGAAATAACAAGTGGAGTTGCAGGCTGCAGCAGGTGACGATTGTTAATGGCATGTTATCAGAGGTCATTCCTTGTGTGCTCAATCATTTAACTGTGCATTTCCTTACAATCTTTGAGACAACCCACTTAGTGTAGGAAACTCCAACACATTCACACCCCAACACCCCAACACCCCACCTTAGAGTGAATGCTAACACATAGTTGCCGATATCTGGTTTGCTGCCTGGGTGGACTGATGTGTATACTCTAACCTGGGATTTCACTAAACCGAATGATTCACCTGTGGAGATCGTGAAACAACTTACCTTACCTTACCTTAGGCAACAAATTGAGCAAGTTTTCTTAAGTTTTCTAGACAAAACCATGTTGCAATGCAAGGGGTGCAAATTAGTTCTCTATTTTGCAGATAAGTTAAATACTCTCTGTTTTTTCATGTAGTACACAAATATCAACTTTAAATTTCAGTGTACAAATAAGCTATCAAGTATTTGTGTGCTACAGGAAAAAAACAGTCAGTATTTAACTTATCTGGAAAATAGAAAACTAATTTGCACCCCTTGCATTGCAACATGGTTTTGTCCAGAAAACTTAGGTAAGAAAACTTACTCAATTTCTTGCCTAAGTTCCTTAATGAATCAGGCCCCATAGGTGATATAAAACATAAAAAACTGTACACAAATGTGGCAGACAGGAGCAGGGCTGGATTAAGGGAATGTAGGCCCCTGGGCTAAAAGGGCCTCCATTCCCCCGTGAGGGCCCCCCCGTGATCCGAGCCACCCCCCCTGTGAGCCGAGCCGCCCCCATGGCACTTACCTCCTTCTCCTGGCATTGCAGTTCTTCCCCAGCGCGCTGTACACTCTTTACTGAGGAGATCCCGTAAGAGTGAGACTCACGAGATCTCCTCAGTAAGGAGACTACAGCGCACCGGGGAAGGACCGCAGTGAAAGTGCTCAGCAGCATTGATCGCGCCGGGAGCGCCCCCGTCCCCGACTGATCAATAATGCTGCTGAGCACTTTCAAGGGCCCCCTGGATGCCCGAGGCCCCTGGGCTGTAGCCCAGTTAGACCTATGGTTAATCCGGCCCTGGACAGAAGCAACATTGGAGCAGAATGCAGAAACAATCTTTCTGTTCTGTCAGATTGACATAGCCAGAAATTTAGGGTACCAGTAAGCCCAGAACCTTTGTCATTCTATACATTTTCCATATTTATCCATATACTGTAAAAATGACAGGAATGACTGCAGTCAAACTAAAAGTGTATTTTCTTTTTTATCTTCTACAAGTTACGTACAAGAGCGTCATTCACGTCATGAAGGCATTAGTCGCATCATCTCACTGCAGGGGCAATGACAATATGAATTGTGTTATCAGGATGCACCCCTGTTTGCAAGAGAAGAGGCGGGATCCAGGAAGATTCCCCGAAATTCATGAGTCTCCCAGACTTTGGAGGAGAGTAGGTAAGTATGATCTTCCAAAACAAACAAATATGATTAACTAGTAGGCCTTGTAAACCATATATTTCAGGTGAATGCAGTCAAGTGTTCCCTGAGCAAGCTTAGTATAGGAATATGCTGCAGTGTGATACTCTGTAAATTCTCATCCTTGATGGGGTTAGTACAGGACAGTGCAGGAAGACAGAAAAATTACCAATACTGAGAATTATGCCCAGCAAAAATGTAGAAGAGAAGTGAAATTGTGCAGTTTTCCATACACACAAAATAAAAACTGATAATGAGTATTCCATACAGTACAAGAGCTGGCATTGTGTAGTTGTACAGAATATGTACTAATAATGAAAATTGTATAGAAAAAGGAAGTTCTACTGTGCAGTTGTTTATAATGGAAATGGAGAGACATTTTTGAGACACACTTCTGTAGGCTGACACTTGAAATCAGGGCAATTATATTTTATATTACTGTGTTTTTGTTTCTTTTTAATATCCTATACCATTTTGCTGCATGGACATGTATTACCCTCTAATTTCTGTATCACTATATTACTACAAAGTGAAATGTATAAACAAGTGAGTGTATAATGAATTCTTATTCTTATACATCTCTACAGCGAGGGTTATGCTTTGTTGTAGTTCTGCTGCACATTGATCATGATTTATATGGAATCTAAATATAAAAAGTCCATTTCTTTAAATATCTTGTCACAGGAGTTGAGAAGAGAGTTTAGTTGAGAAGAGAGTTTAGTGACGTGGTATAGTATAAGGTGTGGGCTGGACCAAAGGGTCTGATGAGTAGTGCTTGATGTGGCCACATTATTCAGTAATACAGCATTGGTTCTTTGGGGCTTCCCTAGTCTACAGGAGGCATATAGGACCAATATTGTGATCGTGACTGAAAGGACCGCATAAGCATTGACCAATTCTACCTGACAGGCCGAGTAACAGATGTGAGCTTTTTTGGCAGTAGAAAACTCCTATGGGCAGGACTCTAGTGTGTGAATCCTGCCCCCTCCAGTACATCATAAGAAAGAGAGAAAGACAAAAGAAAGAAAGAATTGGATCAGCATGTTGCCAAAACACAGACAATTTGCTGAATGACAGTGTTCTAGCAAATGTCTTAATCAATGCACAAAGGTTATGTAGCATGATAAAGTTTGATAAACATCATGCTGGAAAAGAGTTTTCTATAGTATAAATTGTCAAAAAAGGATCTAATTTCAATTTTTAAATACAATTTTTGAACAGGTATTGGAAATTGTATACTGTTCCCTCATGTTACATCGCCCAACACACAATTCATGGTTTATCGACATCTGCTATAAGCTGACAAAATCCAATGAGCAAAACACAGAAGCAAGTTAAAAAGAAAGATAAGCATCGAATAATTTGCACAGAAATGAGCTCAATATATGTGATAATCTAGAATTGTATTATAAATATACTGTGTATGTAGAAGCAAACTGTACAACACAGGGCTCAGTATCTTATTCTAAACATATGGGTGTAAAAATATTAAATCTCAAGGTCTCTGCAATGTGCAAGTTAACTTAACAGAGTTTCCACATGCAAGATCAAAATCAATAGCCACAAAATATCCCTAAATGTAAATATTGCTCTACGCATTCCAACAAACCCTCATTACAAAAACTTTTAGTAGTTGATAGATTTTAGTACAGTACTTTGCAGTGCAAAAGACAGCATTGGTGGGCATGACAAAATGCCAGATAACAAGTTCATTAACGAGATGGAAAGAAACAAATGGCAAGAGAAGGAAGACTCTGCCAACACGACAGATAACAGATGGACCAATATATTCTTGGAAGGCAGTGAACATTAAGGGCTGGAAGCAATGAACAATGAGTTGCGTTCCAACTCAGTCTGTACTTAGCTTCCTCAAAGTAAAATATAATATCTTTTTTATTGCACCACTAAACTAAACTAAAAATGATCAATTGCTGCTGTTGGGAATGAGATCACCTAGGCATTTGTAGAGAAATATTCTGTCTTGTATGGACCAGTGCAATGATGATACATAACCACACCTTGCACTGATGTGACCTCTACTACAAAACTCATTAGAATTGACAAGTTGTCAAAGCTTTGTGCTGCCTTCATAATTTATATACATTTGCTTTACGTGCTAGAGCACTACTACCTTAAGACATTTCTATATTCTTTTTTCACAATCTCTACACAATGGGGAAATGCATATTAATGCTCTTAAAAAGCTTGCTTAAGTGCAAATACTTCTTGGACTAATTTTTTTGCTCACGATGCTATACAGTATATCAGAGACAGGTACTTAAACCAGGATATATATATATATATATATATATATATATATATATATATATTTCAGAAATTCCAATTAGCATAAGTTTTATATATATATATATATATATATATATATATATAAAACTTATGCTAATTGGAATTTCTGAAATATAAATCATATTTATATAGAAACACAAATCAGCCATAATAAATCTTCTTATAGAAAAATCAAGGGACAGGAAATTAGTGTCTCACACTTGTGAACAAGTTTTAAACACATAGACAAGTAATATCAAACCCATGTCTTGGTATAAAGAGCACTATAGATGAGGGAGATGTGATACATTGTATGCGAATCCACCCAATCTTAAAACTTCTGAATGGTGGAAAATATTACAAATCCACTGCATGGTTTGGTGTAGCCAAGGAACAGATTCATAAGAAAATTGATCTTCCAAAGTAATAATAAGTGATCCATGCAAATAAACCTGTAACCCTTGGTTTTAGTGCTACTGTTGCTTACTCCAAGGTTTGGTTACTAGCTAAAGTACACAATAACACCTGGAGACGTTGTGTATTTGTACTTTATAGAAGTGGAGTAAAATATGATCTAATTTTAAAGTAGTGAAACCTTAGCACCATATTTTATAAAATGAGTAATTTTTGAGTATATTATGCCCCTTTCTTATAACCCTTTAATTGACCCCTATAACAAAATGTCATTTTAGAGTTTTATTTTTAGAGTGATATGTCTTTAGCAAAGGCTTTTGCATAGTTCCTGTTTCTCTGTGTCTCATGTATGAAGTTCGAACCATTGTATCTAGTTCAGTGCAAAAATGAAATTTGTGGAGTGAGTTTATTAAAATTAGATAAATTGATAAAGAGAGGGTGTATTTTTATAAGGGTGTTTTGCTTTGCGAAAAGGTGTATAGCCATTTTCATTAAAACACTTGAATTTTGCACTGGTTCAGAGTTGCCAGAGATGAGCCCTTATCCTATACTTTTAATGATATGCATATTGCACCTTCCAGTTGCTGTTCATCGGAAAAATGCATTTCTAGGTACCCTTAGCCCAAAGTTAAAAAAGTTTTAAACACAGAAAGTGCCCCATGTTGTAAAACCAATCCTGATGTGCTCATGATGTAAGATATAAATCAGGCTAGACCAAGTATAATTTTAAGAGAAAGGCAGAAAAGGTCAAATGAATGAAAGTGGTAGTTCTAACCTGGTAGGAGGTTGGTGTTTGATGTGAGGGATTTGCAAAGAGCGTGTCTTAATATTTTTCTGCGATCCCACAAATGCAGGCACACTTCTAGTTTGCAGAGATGTCTCCTGATACCAGCATAATGTGTGCACCTTGAAATGCGTTGGGTAGACCATCTAGATGCAGCCATTCAAATGCAAGGTGTTTTGCAATGAAGATCTAGGGGTAAATGTATCAAGCTGAGAGTTTTCCGGTGGGTTTGAAAAGTGGATATTTTGCCTATAGCAACCAATCAGATTCTAGCTATCATTTTGTTAGATGTACTAAATAAATAATAGCTAAAATCTGATTGGTTTTTCAAACCCGCCAGAAAACTCTCAGCTTGATACATTTGCCCCTAGTGCGCTTTGAAAATTAGGTCCTCCAAATATATGAAAAACTATTATAGGTTCATTATATAGACATCTCTAATAGAAACTCATCTGAAATGTAATTCTTCATACTGAAATGTCCTAAGTTACTGAAACAATAAATCTTCTCTCCTTAAATATTAGAGTCACACGGCATAATTTTATAATGTCCTTTTCATGTGTTGTAGATAATGACTCTCTGATTATATAAAACTCATTTGTTCCACCTTATTTCAGTAGGCTCAATTCCATTGGTCTTTCATTAGCTAACCCTCAGGGCCAGGTTAACGAGTCAATGATTTTCTTCTAGAGCTTAATTGAATCATCAGCAGAGACTTATTCATGAAACCTCATGCTTTCACTTCAACGAGGCCTTACGTCAAAGAAATAACCTAAGAGGTTCAAGATATCCCAAAAAATAATAAATAAAAAACCCAAGAAAGTGAAAGACAAAACAGAGCAAAAACAAATGTAAAGTAAATGCTGTTTGAAATTCAGTTTCAAAGTTGAATATAACAGACCCTGAAGATACTTAAAATAAAGGGGCAGGCCTGGATTTCCTTGTCTTGGCCCCTTGGTCTGCTTTTGTCACTCTCATCACTGCTAAGCTCCATATTCAACCTGCCATTAAAAATTATCATGGATTTGTAAGCATTCATATACTTTTTATTTTAAGAATATTCACATTACTTTACATTAAAGACAAATAGTCAGACAGGGGATGTGGGAGTGAGGAATTTATAACAGAATATAACAGGGTTAAGGCATCATTAATTACAACAAAACAGAGTGGATCTGTCACAGACACTGGAGTCTGTCACAAAGTGAAGAGCACAAACAGAAGCTGGGATGAAATTAAAAAACTTTATTGCAGGATTAACATGTACTAAACTACAAACAGTCACAGATAGAATAGTTATCGTAGATACAATTCAGAGGATGGACCTCTAAAAATAAGCTGTCTCAATAGATGGTGTCAGATGGTCAAAAGCTTAATTATTACTAGTTAATGGCAAGGAGTCAGGGCCAGGACCCAGGTGAATCGAGGGACCAAAGAGAGAGCAAAGTCTATATTAGTCAGCAACCAATTAACCTACCAGTATATTTTTGGAATGTGGGAGGAAACCCATGCAAAACACATGGAGAACATACACACTTCAAGCAGAATGGGCTTTGGTTGGCAATCAAACTCATGAATCAGCATGGTGTGGCAGTAATGCTAACCATTGTGTCACTCTGCTGTCAACACGGGGTCTTATGTAGAGTTATACGTAATTTATACTTACAGCATAAGTGTAAATTGCATACCGCAATATGCGTACAATTCCGAGCTGCACACTTCTAAGGATACGTGCTACTCATAAAAATTTGCAAATTGCACAGACTTTGTGAGATACACTTATCTTTTTGCCTTACGGGGCCGCAGAGGCCCCTATAGGCTGATAAATATATAAATAATAAAAAAGATACCACAAATAGCCTTAGTTCTGTCAGCCTAGGCGGGCAGTAGCAAAACCGGGGGGAGTGGTCAAAAAATGTGGGGTACCTTATAATTTACTACTACCAGCACTAGGCTTAGCCAGTCAGGGCTGGTGGCACCATAGCAGGGGAACCTGCAGCATGGGGTTCCACTGTCCTAATGCCAAACCCAGAGCCGTAAGTTTAAATTTTAGCGCCTGGAACAAGAAACAAAAATGCTGTCCCCCACCCCTTAATTTTAACCGAATGAACTAAAAATATTCATAAACTGTGCCCCCCTTCAACGTTGCACCCTGGGCGGTTGCCCCTATTGCACAGCCCTAGGTAAGTCCCTGGCCAAACCAACCATAGGCTGTTCAGCACGGGGCTTGATTCTCTAAGGAGATCGGGCCAGGAAAGAAATGCGGGCCGTCCCCTAGGTATTACTGTGCTGAAAAGCACGAGAGGTCTTCTCACACCCCTGAGGCGGTGGGTGTGGGGTAGTATGAATAAAGTAAATGTAAAAAACATTTTGTCTGTGGAGCACTACAGGTCCCAGCATGCCCAGGCTGTTATTAAGTGTTTGGGCATGCTGGCGCTTGTGGCACTACAAGTGCCAGCATAACCATGGCTTCCAGGTCATGCTGGTACTTGGGTTTTACAAGTGCCAGCATGGGCACACAGGTTTAAAAATCATTTTATTTGAAGAAAAAAAACACCCCAACACATCCTTCATTCACCCTTTTTATTTCTCCCCTAGATGCAGACATGACATCCTGTTTATCACTTGTAAATCCTTTGGATCCTGAGTTTAGCAAAACAAAACTGATACACAACGCCATATCAGCTGCTAAGAGCTCTTAGCGGCAGTCACTATAAATAGAATATGAGGATTTATGCTGGCAGCATGTTGTTTTTTTTTTTTTTTTTAACACTGCAAGGTCTGTGTTGATGGTAATTGTAAGGAACCTAAGGGAGAGAGTGCCACACAGGTGACAAACCCCTTTCTAACACTTCAGGAACTTACCCAATTCGAAGGATTACTATGGACCACTTCTCTGCTTCCTATCCCAGCAGGCCAGCAGCTGAACCTCCGTCAGATCACTCTACTTCCTCCTAAGGAAGAAACAGAGGTTAAGACCCATGCCTACCAGGAAGGACTTATGAGGCTACGGCAAGGAGAAGAGACCTTCACTCAACCCCGTCTGCCGCCACCTCGTTTTGTTCTTGCCAAGGGCGCAGGACTACGAGTATTTAAAGCCAGGAACAGTCCCGCCTCAAATACTCTACTCACACCTTGGTGAAGGCCTAACCAGAAGTAGGAATCGAGAGTATTACTCATCCACACACTCCAACTTCCGGTCCCTGCTCTCCTGCTCCTGTTCGTCACCTGTGGATGACAGAACAACACGGCCTCCCTCTACTCTACAGGTGAGGCTAGAATGTACCACCCACACAACTAGTAATAGCTAGCAACAGGTGCCCTGACCCTACAACAACTAATGGCCTGATAACGCAACTTCGCCAAGTACTGGGTGTAGTGTTCTCCCTAGACCTCCTCCCTCTACCTACAGGGAACACCAGCCGGTGTTCATCCTCTACTTCGGGGCTGCCCCTGCCCCTCACCCAGGTCATACCGAGAAGACTATCTTCTCACTACGGGGTAACTCACAGAATCCCAAGGACCAGTTGCCACCTGCCTGACCAGTGCTCACTGGAACGCGTCACTGGGGTGGCGGCTTCCGCTCAGAACCGTCAGTGGCCACTGCCGGAACTTGAGACAGTCGCGTTCCCCCTAGTGGAAACACCGGCCCATTCTGGAACCGTTAGGGACCCTGCCAGAACTCAGACTGGGACACCCAATTGTAACCATGGTACGCACCACTGGAACTCAAAAGGGCTGTGCTGCACTGCCAGTGAGGTGCCCAATCACTGCCTCAGGAATTACTTGTAACCCCAGGAAGACTACCGTTTGTCCTAACCCTCACAGTGTGTGTGCTCTAACTAACCCCTTGTCCCCACAGACAGAGAGAATCACAGGATTACAGTAAGGAAACAAGAGCCTACCTTTAATGGGGGCCTGACGTCTTGCACCTGGAAAGAAACATACACAGCAGAACCAAGCAATACATAATGCCGTATTTCACCACACAGGCTAAATAACACATCAGTACTGTATAACAACGGAAGACATTTACCTCTACTACCCAACCAGCTGGTTATGTAGAACAGTAACAGGAGCCTTCTGCTTAACTGTTACGTCAGGTCTATTGCCTGAGACTCACTTTGTCGTGCCACACTACTCCTCTGGGACTTGTGCCCTGTTCAACTCCGATGCCCACTCTAACTCTAAGGGCCTGGTGCCCTATCTATGTCAACTGGGGCCTTGTGCCCCTCTGTAACTACAGGGTCTTGTGCCCTTTTTATTGATCCTTATGCCCTTCCTAACTATGGGGCCTTAAGCCCTGCTAATTTGGGCCTGGTGCCTTTTTTAACTATGGGCTTTAAGTCCCGCTAACTTGGACCTTGTGTCCCCAGTAAAGCTCTACCTATACCTAACAGTGCCAGGGCCTTGTTCCCCCTAACTGTGCCCTTATTGAGAGGATAGGGGTGGGGGCAAGGGCCCAGAAGAAACGGTGCACAGAGAGCCTTACCTATCTCCTCCGTCTTTAGGGATCTAGTCCTGGATCCACCCCAGTCGTCGCTGCCTCCATGCACTGCCGCTGTCTTCTGATGTTGACCATCCCAGTCTTCCACTAGCAGAGTAGCTCCTAGCCCTGACAAGGGCTCTCTTCCGCCGCGGTCCTCTTTCGCCGTCTTCTTATCATCTCTTGATCGTACAGCTCTCCGTCCGAGGGCTTCTCTCCTTGCTCCCCGCTGTCGGACTGAACATGGCGGCGTGTGCACCGATTTAAATAGTCGACGGTGCGCCGATGTCATACGATGTCAACGGACCTGATTGACTCGCCGTGGTGCCAAACACTCAAACGGCAGGGAGGTGAGCCCTGATTGGCTCACCCACACACCTGGTCCAGAAACAGCGCCACCGCTGTGGAAACTCCTGGGAGCTTGTCCCGCAGGTAAGTCCTCCACAACATTATCATCAGCATAGATCTTGCATCGGGGGAAGAAGCACACACAACAGGTTTATAGTCTCCTAGAGGCGTATCTACTTCCCCCTCAACATAGTACGTAAGATCATGAACACACTCATACTTTGCTAGACTCGCCCAATGCCTCCTCTGTTCTGCCTCTCTAAGCGTGGAGAGGCAAAAAGGGGAGCTATGTCTCAGTCTGAGAGACTGAGACATCCTTGGCAACTGTGCATTTGCAGTTTTATAAAGTGCTTTTGGCGCTTGTGAGTCAGACTTATGTCTAACTCTACATAGGGCCCAACAGTGTTCATTCTGTGGTGGTCAGTATACAATACTATTTCTTCTCTCTATTGGCTTATGTTAAATACAGACCCTAAACTCCAATATCTGGTAGCTAGTCTTTGAAACAGAGTCTGCGTGATCAATCGCTGGGTGGCTAATATACAATGCACAATGCAGCTTTAATGTAGATCATGTGCCCTGGTGGTTAGTATTCAATGCAAAACACATTACATGGTGGCTAGTATAAATTACTGAAGCTATTTCCGGGTGACAAGTACATAATACAGAGCCCACTCCCTGGTAGGTAATGTAGTACATTCTCAACTCAGTCGCAGCCTGAGTCCTATTCTGCCTGCTTTTGGTAAGTGAACTGCCATTGGAGCTGTCATTTACAACAAGTAGTCACACACACAGTTGTCCAGTCACTCACAAATATAAAGTTCCTGAAAGATTCAATGGTCTGCTTTCAGTTTTCCAAAGCTGTTAAACAGCAGCAATTCTTATAACTCAGGATATTGCAACTGATAAATAATCTGGTTAAATTCATTCAGATCAAGGGGTCATGTTGCAATTCTTTACTTCTGAATATGCGTACAAAGCACTAGTTTCTGAACTGGTGATTTGTGTGCTTGTGCAGAAGTAAAAAAGCGTGCTGTACTAGAAAACAGGTGTGGAATCATGAATTTTGGACATGGTTGGCGCTAGCTTAGTAGTGTTTTGGTAAATTTTGTAAGTGGTTTAGAATGCACTGAACAGTAAGCTACAATTATCAAGGCTATTATGTATCATAAATCCCAACATAATACATTTCACTTCAGTGCTCGAAGTGTTGTGGTATGTGCCTGTATGACATACCAACACTTCTCCGCCCTACTTCTTCACCGCCAGGGCCGGCGGTAAGCAGGGTAGGCAAGGAAGTGAAGCGCCATGCCTGAGAGCACTCCGCTCCACCTGCCTTACCAGCTTGTGCTACATCCGGCAGGGACTGCTCCCTGCTCCTCTCTGCTCTCTGCGCCATTCTAGCTGACTGTCAGTATGTAATGACGTCATGCCTAACAGTCAGCGAAATGGAGCAGGGAGCAGAGAAGAGCCAGAACACAGAATAAGAGGAAGAGAAGAAGACGACAGAAGAAAGAAGGTCATAGAAAGGTAAGTATAGAATGGAGGGGGACAGAGTGATGGATGAGGGTGCAGGGTAATGATGGAGGGGATACAGGGTGATATATGGAAGGGGTACAGTGTGATATATGGAGGGGGCAGAGCGTGATATATGGAGAGAGCACAGTGTGATATGGAGGGGGCACAGTGTGATATGGAGGGGGCACAGGGTGATATATGGAAGGGGTACAGTGTGATATATGGAGGGGGCAGAGCATGATATATGGAGGGAGCACAGTGTGATATGGAGGGTGTACAGTGTGATATGAAGGGGGCACAGTGTGATATGGAGGGGACAAAGTGTTATGAATGAGGGCACAGTGTGATATGGATTGCACAGTGGGATGGTGAAGGAAGGGGCACAGTGCAATGCAGAATTGGAGGGTCAAATGTGTGAATTAGCTAATGAAAGGTATAATAGAAGCAGGAATAGATAGAGAGGATCAAGGAGTAAGATAGGAGTGAGACAAGCAGCATGTGAGGCACAGGGGAAAGCAGGTAGGGAGGGAGAGAGGGGATACCTGCAAAGAAGATAGAGGCACATAGGAACAGAGAATGGAAAGAGAATAGGGAAAGATAAAGGGTAACATGGAATATATGGAGATATGAGGGAAAATGTAAGTGCACAAAGAAGACATGAGCAAGAGGTGGAGGGACACAGAGGAAAGGTAATTGGACACAGGAGAGGTGGGGGACACAGGGGCCTAGACTGTATATTTCAAAGTGGAAGTTCCATACCAGCACTTCTAAATTTCCACTTCGACCACTTAATTTGCTAGAACAAATTGCTCTACTCCCATTTTCTTCCATATGTTTCCGATTTGTATGGTAAATTAAGTAACTGAAGCTGAAATACATAAATTGGCTAACACAGCACAATTTTACTCAAACGGGAATTAAGTAGGGAAAAATAGAGGTAGAACAATGTCTCATGGGTGTATGGTACTGACTATCCCATTCCCTCCTGCATGTATTAGTACCAATAAAAACAAATGCTGTCCACCTGACATTATAGTTACTACAGCCAATTACAGTTTTGCAGGGCACAGTTGTAAGAAAAGAGTGGACTTCAAGTATACACTAGGGTCATATGCCTCTGTTGGGACCTACCATGGTGGGTGGAACTTGTTGTGGAATCCAGTTTACGTAAACATTTATTGTAAAACCCACTAGAGGCTGGACATTGAATCAGCAGAGGAGACTGTGGGTGTAGGAGATTTTGTGTAGTATCTAGGAGTTGTGTTATAGTTTATGTGTGGGGAGGGTGGATGGTTATTACAGCTAAAGGGGAGTATTTTACTTATAGCTGATGTTGCTCTTTTGGAGTGTTGTTGCTGTTTAGTATGTTTAAGTAAATTCCCCCCGTGTTGCAGACTATATTGCTTTCAGGTAGCTTTTTGCCCTAGGTAATTAAACTTTACAATGTCAGTGGCTTATCATCATGATGCACAGCACAGCAAAGTATGCAAGATTATAATTAAAAGCCCCAGCAGCATTCACCAGTGAGCATTACTAAATCTTCCAGAAGCTGGCAATGGACCCGTCCACCTGCAAAGAACATGCCTTGGAGGGAATGATTCGTTGCAACGAATGACACATCTTTAATTAAAATAAAAGAAATATATGTATGCATATTTGCAACCCTTGCACAGCCTGGGGTCCTTGATCCTTCATCTGCTGCTCCTTCTGCTTTGTGACA
The DNA here is from genome assembly GCF_038048845.1 of Mixophyes fleayi. Classification (NCBI taxonomy): domain Eukaryota; kingdom Metazoa; phylum Chordata; class Amphibia; order Anura; family Limnodynastidae; genus Mixophyes; species Mixophyes fleayi. The sequence goes on from NC_134403.1 coordinate 270,935,859, forward strand.
ATCTGTGGGAAATATTCTCAGCTTATCTGCACTTGGCTTCATTTTCTGTATCACCATCCAGATAACATTTTTTTCCGGGGTCACTGCAGCTTCATATTTTTTATGCTACACTAGAGGTAAATGTACATTTAACCCATCTTTGAGCGGCCACACTCATATTGGCAATAAAGACTGCTATGTAATTATAGGCAAATCACATTAATGTGACACTTATTTCCCTAGAATGACACAAAGATCATATGCTTGGGTCCTGGCTTTTGAGATCCGGATAACTCGTGTTATGCATCAAACTACATCTTGGAAGAAGACATTTACACTTATAAAATTGGACAACAAAGATAAAATTGAAACCTAATTGACTATTTTTATGTAGTAAATGAAACCCTTTGCTGCTAGTGTTTTACGCCAATAATTTATTTGTATTTTTTTTTTTTTACTTAATTTATTATTATTACTAATATTATTGTTATCATTGTACATAAAGTGCTAACATGTTAAGCTGCACTATACAGTATCAAGACAAAAAAAAACATACATTCATGACAGTATATGGACATAACTTGATACAAAATGCTAGAGCACCATTCAGAACATATATTCTTAAGATACATCAAAAACAATAAATAGATGTACTGTGTTACACCACACGGTACATCTATTTTGTACTGTGTTTTTGTGTTATTTTGACCTTCAGGGTGTGGAGTGAAGAAGGTCATTAGCTGGCTGAAACATTAGCATTAAATTATCAGTTCACGCGATGAAGAAGGTTCCCCATTAACAATCGTAAAAACAGCGGCCACTTCATGGACAGTAGGTGTGTTGTAGTGATGCGTATCGCTTGCCTGGTCACAAAATACAACCCTTCGTACCTCCAAGTTGTCTCAACCTAATGTTTGGGCATCTTAATTCTCTTGTTTTTCAACTTTCATTGCATTCTCATTAGGCTCTGTGCCAGAAGGTTCAATTGATGCAACATAATATTTGTGATGTTATTGCATTAGATATGCTTAATGTTTGTAGACACTCCCTTATATGTTTAAGCTTGGATCTTTAGTGATGGTCCCTAAGACCATGGGGAATGCTGGGAAGTGGGGGTGGGGGCAGTGTGCAATGTACCTAAGTCTGCAAATGGCTGAATAAAGAGCTCAGCAGTGCCCACCCATGCTTCAGTGTCCTGATGAACTGATTACAAGTAAATTAACAAAACATGGTGTCAGAAGAAGTTTTAACTGGACTGCTAGAGCTCAGAGTGTGAAAGGATCCTGCAGAAGTCTGTAAAGCTGTGACACGCAGTGTCTGAATATCTGCCTCGTGCTCTGGTCACATCAAACAGTGAGTAACTATGGATAGGCTGTCCCCTCCAGCAGGCATGCTCATGTCTGGCAACTTGTCCGAAAACTGGAAAAGATTTAAACAAGGTTTAATATATATCTTGCTGCATGTGGAGCTGATGCAATGGAGGATAAAACAAAGTCATCCATCTTCCTCCATGTGATAGGAGAGGATGTGTTGGACATTTATAACAGTTTTCAGTTTTCTGAAGGGCAGAATATGGTGCTATCTTCTATAATGCAAAAGTTTGAAGATTACTTTGTGCCAAGGAAAAATGTGACATATGAAAGACATAAGTTTTTCACCTGTGATCAGAAGTCTGGAGAAGGATTTGATCAGTATGTTACAGAACTGCAATCACTCAGCAAAACCTGTGAATTTGGTGATTTAAAGGACTCACTGATTAGAGATCGTATTGTCTGTGGAATACCTGATAATGGACTCAGAGAAAGATTGCTGAGAGAGCAAGACCTAACACTAGACAAGGCAATGACTATGTGCAGATCTGCAGAAATGACCAGACTACAAGCCAAACAGTTACACAAGGAATCTGATACTACTGTACATGTGGTGAAGAAAACAGAGCCAAGCAAACCACCATTCTCTAAAATTAAGCAGTCTAAAATGCATCTGCAGTAGATGTGGAAATACTCACAATTCTAAAATGGAGCAAAAAGCTTATCTGATCTAAGATCAGGTGACCAAGTCCGTCTCCGAGATCATGAGAAAGGCATTTGGATGCAGAAAGATATTGTGCAAGCACAAGTAGCACCAAGATCTTATATTGTACGTACAGATCGTGGAACAGAAGTAAGAAGAAATCGGGTCGATTTAAGATCTCAACCCAACCATAGTGATGGCAACACGACTGAAGAATACCCTTCATCTGACATGTATGATGGACTTGATAATGGTGAACAAACCATGATGGAAGAAAGGTCCAACATGGTTGACGAAACACAGACTTTGTGTGAAAGACCCAAAAGAGAAATACGCAGACCTGAGAGACTCATTGAAACGTGATAGATGATGTTCTTAATGTTATATCGTTGAATTGTTATACTGAAGGATACAGGGCTAATCTTTAAAGAAAAGAAGATGTGATGTTATTGCATTAGATATGCTTAATGTTTGTAGACACTCACTTATATGTTTAAGCTTGGATCTTTAGTGATGGTCCCTAAGACAATGGGGAATGCTGGGAAGTGGGGGTGGGGGCAGTGTGCAATGTACCTAAGTCTGCAAATGGCTGAATAAAGAGCTCAGCAGTGCCCACCCATGCTTCAGTGTCCTGATGAACTGATTACAAGTAAATTAAGAAAACAATATTTAGATCATTCATCAATGTTATATTAGAGTTTGGACTTCTAGCCATAAGATGCTCACTTGCCTGATGAGTATCAAGGATATAAAGTTGGGCGTAACTTGGAGTAACTGCAGTGTGTGGATGCAAGCTTCCTACTAAGTGGTGCACAGCACAATGTATTTTAAAGGTGTATGGTCCATGCCCAGATAACTCAGCAATATTTGCTTTGAAAGATGCAAAGGCAAATGTAGAGTTGTAAGTGAGTATATTATGGAGATAATGAGTATATAATTTGAGGGTATTTGTTATAAACAGTTCTGATTATGGCAGCAGTCTGAAAAATGAAAAATGGCTGTTAATCTCCTCTACCAAAAAGTGTAGGACACCACAGTTCACACATTGCATGTCCATAGAACCCAAAGAGTAGTATTGTGGCGAATACGTCATGTCCATTGAAAGTGGCGTATCAGTTGTATTTGTTATACGTTGATTGTGACGGTAATATTGTTGACTGTAATATCTGTGAACTGCGTGCTCTGGGTGACCTAAGGGCTCCACCATAACTACATCCTTGAGGAAGGCCTCTTGGCATGTTTGTTGTAAATAAAGCAAGGATTAGAAAGTAATGAAATAACACAAGAGATCATGTTCAGGGCAGGACAGTAGATGTGGTCTACTTAGATTCTGCAAAGGCCTTTGATACAGTGCCACACAAGAGGTTGGTTTACAAAATAAGGGAACTGGGTCTAGAAATCAAAATTTGTACTTGGATCAAAAACTGGTTAGAGAATAGGGAACAGAGAGTTGTGATAAATGGAACATTTTCTAATTGGTCAAAGGTCTTAAGTGGAGTTCCTCAAGGTTCCGTGCTGGGATCACTCCTTTTTAATATATTTATTAATGACCTTGGTGATGGTTTAGAGAGTAAAGTTTCTATTTTTGCAGATGACACTAAACTCTGTAAGGTAATAAATTCAGCGCAAGATGTAGCTTCTCTACAGAGGGACTTAAATAAACTGGAGGATTGGGCGGCTAAATGGAATATGAGGTTTAACACAGATAAATGTAAGGTTATGCATTCAGGGATCAAAAACAAGAACGCAATCTATAAATTAAATGGAATTAATTTGGGAGAATCTTTAATGGAAAAGGATTTGGGAATGCTCGTAGACAGTAGACTTAGCAATAGTGCTCAATGTCAAGCAGCAGCTGCAAGGGCAAACAAAGTATTGGCATGCATAAAAAGGGGCATAGATGCAAGGGAAGACAGTGTAATTTTGCCACTGTATAAATCATTGGTAAGACCTCATCTTGAATATGCAGTACAGTTCTGGGCACCACTCTATAAAAAAGATAATTTGGAACTAGAAAGGGTTCAGAGAAGGGCGACAAAATTGATAAAGGGTATGGAGTCATTAAGTTATGAGGAAAGGTTAACCAGTTTAGGCATGTTTACTTTAGAAAAGAGGCGTCTAAGGGGAGATATGATTACTATGTACAAATACATTAGGGGTCAATACAGAGAGCTTTCATTGGGAACTTTTTACCCCAAGGACCATACACAGGACACGTGGTCATCCCCTAAGGTTAGAGGAGAGGAAATTTCACAACCAGCAAAGGAAGGGGTTCTTTACAGTAAGGGCAGTCAAGATATGGAATTCATTGCCAGGGAAGGTTGTGATGGCAGATTCAATAGATATGTTTAAGAAAGGGTTAGACAAATTTTTAGCGGAAAGGTGTATCCAGGGATACGACCGTTAATTTAAAATAAAGGATAGTAGTGGATATAGGGTAAAAATTGGATTGCAATATTGAGTCTGGGGGGATTTTCAAAATTGAAACAGATGGGCGGTTGCCTACTCTGGATTAATTTCAAATATAAGTGCAGGATCGCAGGAGATCCAAAATAGGTTGAACTTGATGGACTGGTGTCTTTTTTCAACCTCATCAACTATGTTACTATGTTACTATGTTTGAGGTCCCCACAAGACGCGCTGATATAAGCAGCTGCAAATAACTGCCACAGTTTCCAAACCACTCAGCAGGTCACATATTCCAGGTCACCCAGCAGGTGCACAGAGAGAGTTCACTAACTGTCACAGTTTCCAGAGTAACTAGTAGGTGCATAGGTGTATTACTAACTGTCACATTTTTCAGAGGGCAATGGTAATGTACTGTTGTAAATGGCAGGCGGATGTTTTGCAAAATAAATCCGAAATGATGCAAACGATTACAACGCCAAGATTTTTCTGCATATCTGCAGACCAAGACCTTTAATTTGGTATATGATCTGCTTTGACAATGGCATCATATAAATAAGTCATTAATAAAAGTCGTACTTTTACTATTAATATATAGATATACAATTATTGTGATGAATTTCTTCATGTTATCATATGGGATATTTTTGGTTTTGCCTAGCTGAAACGCATTTAAGAGTACAAAAAATAAAATACTTTTATAACTGTTTTACCTGTTTTATCTTATTCGGGATCCAACGCAAAAATGTAGACTGTTCTTATGGCTTTTTATGGTCTCATGGGTGTTTTGTTTTTTCATTTCACAATTATGCAACTCTACCAAAGTAAAAATGAAACATGGAAAATGAAACCTAATATTACCCTTTTTTGCAAAACATGCATGCTATAGTAATAAAAAGAATAGTTGGTATTATGGTAAAAAATTATATATATTTTTAATGCAAAACAAATAACTATTTATCATGCATGTTATAGCCCTATTGTCCCTTCACGTGCCTCTATATAGCCTCTCATAGCCCCATGTAGACAATATGCTAACAGATAGCCAATATTCCTCTATATAACTTCCATTTAAGCTCACATGCTACTAAATAGCTAATATACTGTATCTCTATATACCCTCACATGCCAGAATACAGCCAATATACCCCATATAGACTCAAATGTCAGCACATATTCCATATAAGCTTACATGGCACCAGATACACATAAACTTCATAAAAGAAGATGTTTCTCTTTTCTGCTATACATATAAAGTCCTAAATGCATAACTTACCTAAATAAAGACACAATACAACTATTTTGTCAAATCAAAGGTCACAGTTTATTGAAATTAGATTGAATTAAATGGTGCAGGAGAAGGCAAATTGCAAGGCGGCACGTCCAATATCCGAACCAAACACTGTATGGCTATCCGGCACTAACCACTGGACCCAGGACCAAAGTCCTTTACGGTGGGCCGGTGCTAAATCTGGCATCAGAGTGACCATGCCCCTTCTGGACTCACAATGACCAGCTTACCTAATGCTGGACAACAGGGACCAAGAGCCAAAGTACTTTGAAGAAGGTAGTGACCTGCGACCAATCAGCGATAGCACCGTGCAATGTGATCGCTAACTCACAAATGTCTTTCTGCCAAAGCTGGAGACCTTTAATGGACTAAAGCCTGTCACCAAATGACCTGACCACAACTCCTAACTTACAAAATATTTTCTCAGTGAAATAAACTAACCCTTCCTCTGCAATATGACCTCCTTTGGGACAATAAAGATGGATTTACTCTGTATTAATTAGTGGACAATTAATACTAATACCTCCTAAAGCCTGTACTGCTTTCCCAATAGCTTTATCCAACTTCTAAAGTACATCTCGCAATACTGGAAGCGAGATCAGGAATCATCAAGAAAGTCTTGGAATTACTTCTGACCTACACAAAGTTACCGTTGGCCAGCATGCTTTCATTAATAGGAGGTCCTATCTGCTGTTTATAACTATGTTCATTGACTTGCTTTGACCTAGGGTGATGCCTCCTAGATGTATGACCAATATATCCAGTGGACTGGTTTTCTTTATCTCTGTCGATAGTAAGTGCATAAGAGCTGCCCATTTTAAATCCCCCATACCTAACCATCTGATGGTTACTGGACAGGAAAAAAGGGATAATGTTTTGCGGCAGGGTGGCATGCCGCCCAATGTTTATATGAATGACCAGCTACCCATACGTAAATCTTCTTTTTCCGTACACCTGGAGGCAAAACAAAGCAACCTAACGGCAGAAACTGGTCAGAATATACCACATACTGACTGCTTCAATGACCTGGTCACACATACACGATATAACACATATAATCATAGCAGCTAATGTAAAACTGAGTTGGGAGAGGGGGGGTGGAGGACACTTTAAACCAGATGAAGGCGAAAACCCATAAAACCCATAGATTTGTTCAATTTGCTCTGAACGCCTTGTATTATAGGGGACGAAATCGGGAATTGCCAAGAAAGTAAAAACTGTGAAATACTAGTTTCATACAAAAAGACAAAAAAAAATGGTGCAAAAGACTATCACAAACATAAATAAAATTGCATGACACTCATGAAAGGCATTAAAGACAAGTGCAATGAACCGTATAACATTGTAGACAATGGTACCAGTTCACAATAACAATAACAAGAATTCAGCATGTAACCATGTGACTGATAGTAGTGCAATATTACAAATCTAATTCAACTGTAGCCAGCCAAACCAGTTGGACCTAAACTGGGTAACAGCATGTAATTGCATGTAAGGATGACTATATGAAATGAAAAAAACCCACTGTGAAATGGAATTATACAATTTGAATGACCCTGTACTCTGAGACAGAAAATTGAGGTAGCAGCATGAAGTGGAAAATACCACTATGGTAATTATGATACAAAGACAATGAGTTACAATAAGACCCTCTGTAATAAGAGCAAAGAAGATGATGATCATCATCATTAATTTATATAGCACCATTAAACACACAGCGCTGTACAGAGAATATTTGTCATTCACATCAGTCCCTGCCACATTGGAGCTCACAGTCTAAATTCCCCAGTACACACATAGACAGACACTAGGGTTAATTTTGTCAGCAGGCAAATAAAAGTGGTTTTGGAGTGTGGGAAGAAACCGGTGCACCTGGAGAAAACCCACGCAATGACAGGGAGTAGGGAGAACATACAAACTCCAAACAGAAAAGGCCTTGGTCGGAATCAAACTCATAATGGACTTTTCTCTTGAAGAAGATGATGAGGGAGTAGTCCAAACTTCTTTTTTCTCCCCTTTGTCTCCCCCTCTTTAATGCTGTGCCTTTTATTTTATTTTTTTCTCCCCTTTGTCTCCCACTCTTTCATGCTGTGCACTTTATTCTCTTTTTTCTCCCCTCTTTAATGCTGTGTCCTTTATGCTTTTTTTCCTCCCCTCTTTCATGCTTTTTTTCTCCCCTTTGTCGCCCCCTCATTCATGCTGTGCCCTTCATTCTCTTTTTTCTCACGTTTGTCTTCCCTTCTTTCATGCTGTGCCCTTTATGCTCTTTTTTCTCCCCTTAGTCCACAAATCTTTCGCGCTGTGCCCTATACACTCTTTTTTCTCCCCTCTTTTGTGCTGTGCCCTTCATGCTTTTTTTTTCTCCCCTCTTTCATGCTCTTTTATCTCCCTTTGTCTACTCTCTTTTATGCTCTTTTTCTACCCTTTTTTTCCCCCTCTTACATGTTGTGCCCATTATGCTCTTTTTTCTCCCCTCTTTCATGCTGTGTTCTTTATGCTCTTTTTCCTCCCCTCATTCATGCTGTGCTCTTTATGTTCGTTTTTCACCCTTCTTTCATGCTCTATTTTTCTCCCCTTTGTCTCCCCTCTTTAATGCTCTTTTTTTTCTCCCCTTTGGCCCCCTTTCATGCTGTGCCCTTTTTGCTCTTTTTTCTCCCTTGTCTCCCCCTCTTTCATGCTGTGCCATTTATGCTTTTTTTCTCCCCTTTGTCTCCCCCACTTTAATGCTGTGCCCTTTATGCTCTTTTTCTCCCCTCTTTCATGCTCTTTTTTTCTCCACTTCACTCATCTTTTGATTGCTTTCTTTATTCTCTTCTGTTTTTTGTTCTTCAAACTCTCTTCTTCTCCTCTGTGTTCTTTGCGGGCCACGTCTCCTCACTGCAACTGTCGGGTGTGATGGCATCACGCCCGACTTTCTGTGCGCAGGGAGCGAAGGAGTGCGGCGTCGGTCATGTATGTGAGATTATTTATTTTGCGGTGATGAAGCAAAGGATGGCAGATGGCCACACCAATTAATTTTGCAGGTCTTATACGGCCCGCCAGCAGGACGTACCCCACCCCTGCTCTATGCAATGATAAGGACACAGGGAGGGCTCTTGATTTGGATGCCATTTAATAAGCACATAAATGAAGTGCTCATGCAACATGAAAGCAAATGCATTCTCCAGAAGCAACACACAAATGTTTGGGGGATAAACTAATGATTTATTAAAGGCAATTTTAGCTGATTTTAACTTCTGAACAAAACCGACCTTGGATAGATCTCTCCCTTGTAATCTACAGTGTGATAGTGAGGTTTGCTATAAGTTATTTATGCCAAATCTTGACTGCTATAGAGTTAATACAGTACTCTTTTGTGATCAATCACGTCTACATAATCACTAGAGAACTAATATCTGTGATTTGCATTGTGTGTTTACTGCTGCATTTACAATGTAATTCCTTTACTGTTTTGTCCATCACATTGCTTTACACAATCTATCCATTTTGTTAAGTACTGCACATAAATCACCATTCACCCTCTATCAATTTCCTTATAATAAACATGCTAAGGTGGCTTTCCTGAACTTACATTGGACTGAGTAATGTGAATGTGCTCATTTACCATAAAACTAATATACAATAACAATTGAATGTAATCAAACCACATAGGCTAGTGTGTGGGTTAGAAATGCCACATCCCTCTTTATTGTTCAAGTTCTTTAAATATAACACATCATACACATTATATCACATTCTAACCAAACCACAGTTCAGCCTTCCCTGCCCAACTTTAATAACATAACTGTATAACCACTTAGTATCATCGTTATGGGCAACATTGGAAGGGATAAACCACTAGAACCACTTCACAATGTCTACACATATAGCAACCCTGTTTCAAAAGAATGCAATGTGTTCCAAAATACTTGGTTGTCCCCGGGTCTTAACTGATGGTAGCAGCAAATTAAAAAATACAGTATTTTCGGTGGGGTGAACAGAATATGAAAGGAGGTAGCAGACAACTGCAAGAGTAGTAGGATGAGCCCAAAATATAGGCCAAAGGTCAGGGCAGGCTTAGTACAAAGGCGTGATCAAAAGGCAAGCTGAGGTCAAGACTGGTAATGTTCAATGGATTAAATTGGTAGCACAGGCTGAGGTCAGGGCTGGCAGAGTTCACTGCAAAATCCAATTGACAGGCCAAAGTCAGTGCAGGAAGGAGGTAAATAGCAAATCCAGAAACAGACAATGCTCAGGGGCAGGAGTAAACAGCAAAATTCAAGGTTCAATCCAGGTCACAACAAGAAGTCATACCAGGTCAGAATATGGAACAGCACCCTAGCTCAAACAGAAACTTTTATCAACATAGGTGATCAACAGGAAGATTTTATTTAGAGAGATAACCAACAGGAAGATCCCAGCTTAATTAGCTTCATTAGCACAGCAGGCTCTGATAAATAAGATTAGCTCTGCAACCAACTCTGAGCAAGGCAGTAGATGCTGACATTACTTGGCAACCAGCTAGCGGTGTCTACCATTGACCTTAACAATTATCCCCACACTGAACCCTATTAACCTATAAATAAGGGAGAGTTTCCTTCCACCAAACATAAGGCTTTTCCCCACTTTAAATAAGTTTAAGTATATTTTGCTCTCCCTATAAAAACATAAACTGTTTCAATACAGATCAATGTAATGCTTGTCTCTTGATACTATCTCTGACCAAACTATGATTGCATCCAGAAGTATGAACTTAATCCAAGATAAATTTAAGATAGATTATTACTTAAACTTGACCAAAATCTTGTCCTAAATTAACATAGAGTTTGGTCTGGGAAAATACGATTTATCTGACAAGATGCAGTTAATCACCCTCTTCCTATTCAGACCTCTATTCCCCAACCATAAAAGTTTATAGTTTAAATGGCTGATACTAAATTGTTGCTATGTTGCAGTGCTCGCTGTTTTGCCCAATTAGTATATAAAATGGACAATGATCAATATTATCCTCAATACTGGACCTGCAAGAATAATAAAAATAATGATGGACAAAATGAGACCAGACACATATATGAAAGTGATCCAACTCCCATCTACCTACTTGCCTAATTATATTCAATGGAAGACCTAACCTAGCTTCTTCTGTAGCAGCAACTTTTCTAAAGGAATAAAACCCATCTGATGCAAGCCTAGAATTTATAAACATTTACCAAGCAAAACTGTAATATCAATGTTTATAGTATCATATGAGTACATCAATAAGGTCCTGGCAAAGATGGCCTGGAAAACATAAGTTGATTCATAAGTGCCACTGGACATCAATTTTGGATGCTGACAGTGATACTTCTTGTACTTGAATACATGAGGGGCATTTCTACTATTAAAAATTAACTCTGATATCCTGAAAGCTGTGAAACAAAATAACACAAATAGAAGTTGTAACAACTAAAGCAAACTGTTTTCAAAGACAATATTAGTTTAACTTGAATTGCAAATGAATTGCGGCACCAAGAATCTATCTGTAAATCGTTAAGCAGAAGATTTAGGAAGTTGTTTAGTTAATTCATTTATTGTTAAATTTTGCAATTGAAATAATTTTAAGTAATAAGAGATTCTTGCTAACTTCTGGAAACTGTAACATTAGACAGGCTCTCATTAAATAAATTAGTTTGAAACTCTGTAAAGTGATCATTTAGAGATCGAAAGAGATTCCAAACCAGTTCATCAGCAAATGCTACCCAACCATCCCAAACCGGAAAATTAACTGCCCAGGGCTAATTGTTTGGAGACATTCGGGCTCCATTTTTTTTTGCCTGCCTGCATGTCGAATTATTGGAAACGTTGCATGTGTAAACAAGATAATGATTCCACTAAATCATTACTTTTCCCTGGAATAAAAATAACCTTGCACCAAATATTACCTTTTAAATAAACAAGAACTAATGCTCTAAATAATACTAAAACTACTGGTGGTTAAACCAACATGTTCGTAATTATATTAACCACTCCTTTGTTATCCCAGTGTAACAATACTCTTTTATTGTGAAACATATCCTGCCAAATTTCCATAGTTACTAGTACTGTGAACTGTAACCTCATCGGCTGGATCAGTATGAAACCTTAATTGGTCATTAGAAAATAAATCATCATGCCAAAACACGTTACCATTAAAGTTTGGTAAAAAGAAATTCAAGACTTGTTTATTAGTAGTTTATAGGCAAATATACCATTCAGGATTTTTATACCAGAAATTGAGAATGCTAATCCTCTTGAAAAAAACCCTAACCATTGGTAATATTCTGGCTGCAAATACTAATTGGACAGGAGACAAGTATCTTGGAGACTTCAATCTCTTCTTGATTGTTGAACAGGATCAGAGTTGCTTGAGAAGAAATAGACATCAACCGGAAGAGAACAGTTTCAGGAGAGAGTATTTGCAGAACCTTTGTATGGAGCAATCAATGTAGGAGGCAACATCTGGGAAGATAAATGTTTTAGTAGAGAGACACACTTTTTCTAAACATTAAAGTATGGTGGATATAAACTTTTTTGATCTGTAAATGTTTAATTAACTAGATCTAGCTTGAGTGAGATACTTTTGAGCATTGTGCCATATATGTTGGGAATGTTAGAAGCAAAGACTCATCTGCAAATATAGAGCAATAGGTAACAGATGGGCCAGAAGGCTGATAATCATAAAAACAGATGAAGAATATCTGGTAAAGTAACTCAACAAAGCATTAAAATCCAATTTAGCACAGAGAAACAGTGAGGCAACTTGTCTTTATATCTTGGATGCAGCAATTTGTCTGTTGTTGTTCACATGATAAGCAAAAGGTAGACACACAGACATACCAATTTGGTTGTAAAATTTATACAACAATTTCATTACAAAAATAGGGTAATGTGACTTTAATATTTACTGCAAACACTGTTATGTCACATATTTATACTATCATTAGGCATAAGTATACTAATTTGCACGGCGTAAATACTACTTTCTTTGAGTTGGACACATTACCTTTTGTCACATAACAGTATAGAAATTTAAATAAATTAAATCAAACATTTTCCTGCTATATTTATATATTTTGCCCTACAACATGAAAATTAATAAATGAAAAATTTGAGTAACAGGATTTGAAAAGTGATCAATCCCCTGATATAATACTTTGTAGAGCCATCACAGTCTGTCTCTACCAGCATTGTATACCTAGTTTTGGCCCTTTCTTCCTTGCAGAATTGCTCAAGTTCAGTCAAATTTCGTGGTGAGCAGCAATGGACTGCTCTCTTCAAGTTCATCCACAAATTATTAATTGGATTAAGGTCAGGGTTTAGACTTGGCCAGTCAAGGACATTCACCTTCCTATCCTTAAGCAACTGTGTTGTTTTCTTGTGGTATGTTTAGGGTTGTTGTTGTTGCGCTGGAAGGTGAACCACCTGCCCATATTCAGCTGTATAGCAGAGGGTCACATTTTGTCCTCAAGAACTTGGGTTTACTTGGCAGCATCCATCTTCACTTCAGTCGTCTCCCTGCTGAAGAGAAACACCCCATCATGTTTCAGAGTGGGTATGGCGTGTTTGGGTGGTGTGCTGTGTTTATTTTGCACCACATATAACGCTTGGAGTTCAGTCCAAAAAGTTTTATCTTGGTCTCATCTGATCATGCAACCTTTTACCACATGACATCAGAATTTTCCAAGTGTTTTTTTGCAAAGCGCAAATGAGTGTGGTATATTTTCACAAGTTACTTCTTTCTTGCCACCCTGTCATACAGAGCAGCTTTGTGTAAAGCTTGTGAGATGTTATCAAATGTAGAGAATGACTGAACTCAGTCATAAAGATTTGCAAGTCATTGGCCTCTTGGAAGCTTCCCTGATCAATTCCTCCTGGCTCCTCATCAAGTTTGGAGGATTGGCTCAATCTAGGCAAGGTGTTGGTGATGCCATGCGCTTTCCACTTCTTAATAATGCTTTGCACAGTACTCAGAGGGAAAGTAAAAGCCTTTGAAATGTTTTTTTTTACCCTTCTCCTAACTTGTGCATTGCCATTGCTTTATCCTGGAGCTCTTTTGAAAGCACCTTTCCACCTATAGGGAATTATTTGCCTTACCATGCACTACTAGTTGTCACAATTATGCGGGTCTGCTGGATCCTTGCGGTCTGCATCGCTGGACACAACCCTACAGGGAGGAACAGAATCTAACGAGGTGAAGGTGTTCAGCAGGGAACCCCAAAAGGAGGTTTGGACTTAGCTCTTTCTGTCCCGCAGGTCACGTTTGTCCAAGTGGATGCCAAGTGAGACCAGTTGTAGAAGTTTACGGGTGAGCAGGTACTAGTTGTTGGAATAGGCTGGAGATTGTAGGACAGCTAGTGGAGCTGGATAACAAGCAAGGGAATAGAACTGCAAGTATGGATTATCTGAGTATCTAGGTTCGGCTATGAAGTCTGTGATCTGGATACCAGACTGGTGAGATGATCCAAGAGACATTGGTTGTGAGGAAGACCAGGTGAAGCTGGGAAGCTTGAAAGCTGGATTCCAGACGGAAGCTACTGTCTGCAGGGAGCCAAGATGAACCACAACTGAACAAGCAGAGGGACTTGAAGATCTGACACCAGGAAAGGGGCACAGGTGCCTTAAGTAGTTTGGGAGCCAAAATTGATTAACTAATAGCTGGGAGACAGACATAATAAAAGATGGGTCTGTGCATGCTTAGACCGAATCCAAGATCCAAGAAGTGCACAGAGGAGGGGGAGAGAAGACCAGTACAGGCAAACAGGACCAAGTGGTCTGCGGGTCCGTTGCATGATACTAGTAGTGGAATCCTCAATGAGCAGCTGGTTTTATTCTGAATAAATCAAAACCACTACAATTGATGTCAGGTGGTGGCCAATTAGTCTTTTGTGTGATATGGAAGGTCATTGGTTGCACCTGAGCAGGTTTATAATGGTTACTCTAAGGGTTTGATAACTTATACAAACAAGGTATTTTAGTAATGAAATTATATTAATTGCTAAGATTTATTGTAATTGTTATTTCCACTTTGATGTTGAGGGTTATAATGTGTAAATACAGTTGGAAAAAATTTGATTTAATTTAATTTATTTCAATGTCCATGGTATAATGTGATGAACGCTAATACTTTTGACAGGGTATGATGATTTCCTACAGGCACTGTACACAGAATACTCTCATTTTTGTGTGTGTGTCTTTCCTTCATACATTTGGTGCACAAATATGTCCAACACTAAATGAGTTTGAGAGTGTTTAATTAGACACTCAGTCTACCAAAACATTTCTGTTCAAGTTTTATCATCTATGTTGCTTTAAAGTAGAGAGTGCAAGATCTATTAAACCCCCTCTATATATGCCACCTGCGTTATTGACTTTAGTCTTCTCTTCCCAGATAAATCCATCATTTTTATTTAATCTTACCTCAGGCTTGATATATCGATTTTAGAAAACAATAATTATAGTCGTTTTAATCAAGGGACAGATGCATTTTTGATTGCATAAGGCTATTAATATATTGAATGATGCCCCAGCATTTTAAAGCCTGTTCATTGGCAGAAACATCTTTTTTTGCCTCAATCCTGTATTTGATATCGACATTTACATAAGTTTTACTGTGTACATTAGGATGCGCTGTATATTCATTAAAATGCTGGAAAGTTAGTCCAATCTGTGTATAGTAAGTAACTGAAAAAGATCCTTGGAGAGTGATGGATAGATCTGATCAATATTTTCTGCAATGTTCATACCTATGATCCTTACGGCTTCCTTTTTCTGAAAATAATGTCCTGAGTTATTTAGTGAGGTTTCTATGTCCTCAGCAAGTTATTTATATCAGGGCCAGTTACTATTGTGTCAACAGTGAAGCATCTGTACAGAATGTATGCAACATATATTCCCCCCCACCTACACATTAGTACCAGCAAGGATTGTCTGACCGATTCAATGCCTATTCCAGAAGGAAGTCTACAGTAGGGTATGCAGAAGTGTCTACATTACAGCAGGTCCCTGTATACTATGCTCTTTTCAGTTTCACATTTAGTACATGCTCCTACCTTTGAGGCTTTTATGTCATTATTGTTAAAAAAAATAATGCACTTCAAGTTACTTTGCTTTGTTTCTGACATTATGCACATTTCCAATTCATTAATCCTTCTGTTCATAAAAACCTTTTCAATTTAAGTAATGCTAATTGCATTTATATTATTTAGATGTGGTGACGGTTAGTGGTAAAACAAAAGTATACTATATAAATGCACTCTCCACTTGTCAGGTGTGCGTCCTTCTTGGGACAAGAGCAACCTCCTATATTTCTCTTCTATTCATAATATTAAATCGATATTCCTGGCGCACAGCACCCTTCAAAATGTATAAAGAAAAATTCTACAAAGAACCTGTGTGAAGTATAAAATGGCTTTAAAGAGATTCAAATTGTATTCTAATATTACTTTTTTATTATTTAAGATATTTTGCAAGTAAATTTTCTAACTTAGGGAGAACCTTTAACATGAGTGTGTGGTCTGACCAGAGCTAGATTTAAACCTCACGAGACTCCAGGAAAGATTTGAGCCCCCCTTCCCTTCTAAACAGCCCAGCCAAAATTATTTCCCAAAGCATTCCACTGCACTTTTCCACTATTTAATTATCCTTTGGCTAGTAGCTGCATATGGAGGGCAACATGATGCATATTACTGGTCTGCTTCAGTCCTTCTGCACTCGCAGCTTACCTGGTCACTCTGCTCTGAGGTTCCACTAATGATGATCTTACCGTGAGGTTGAGTGCCAGAATATAAAAGTAACTGTACGCATGTGAGTCCTGAATGAATTAACACAACTTAAACCAGGTTTAATAAACCAAAAGTACAGTGTAAATATTGCTCTGGTTTTGGGCTTTATGTAAAGTTGGATGCAAGTCCTAAAAGTAATAAAATATTATGGTTCAGCGCTCTCACTTAAAACTTGAAATGCTGCTCCTCATATCACAGGGTAATAATAGAGACAAGAGGGAGTAAGATAACCAAGTAACAAGGTTATGTATGGGAGCAGAATAAATGGATGACAACTGATGTATATAAATGAGACCAAAAATGCAAAATAGAAGAAATCAAATTAAAAAAACAAAAGAAACAAATTAAAATGAATACAAATAAAAATATTTAAACAGTAGGAATGTAAATAATACATATAGGAATAAAAACACGGTACAATATTTTAGCTCTCTTACACAACAAGGTAGCCTATAGAACCACAATGACTGTCCAGCAATCAGGATTGGAAAAATCTTGCCCTATTACAGCCATAGGGATAAGTCCCAGCTTGGTATGGGGTATAAGGGGTTGAGATTCTCCTCTGCAGTCTATAGTCCTTTAAGTTTAGTTTGACAGTGCATACCTCATCTGTTGGTCCGGCGGTGCTATCCGTGTGTGGAACTCAGAATGAAGTTTGAGCCACAGAATGACGGTGGCTGCCTTGGTTCAAAAGTTGTAAGGTGTGTTCAGAATATGGTCCTATGCGTTTCGTCCTCAATAGACTTTTTCATGGATAAATGCATTACAACACTGAGGCTATAATTAGTCTGCCTCTGTTTCCAATTGGATAGAAATACGTTATACAATAAAACTATTGGCTTGAAAAAGTATGAAGAAAGAGAGACAAAATAAAATTAAAAAAAATGGATAAAAGCAAAAATAAATATAAATATAAACACAAAAATAGAATTAAATAAAAATTAAAAATTAAAATTAAATTCAAATATCTAAATAAATAAGTAAAACAAGATGGGTAAAGATTAGTTAAAAGAATTTATATAGCTAAAAAGGGGTCTATACAGCTAAAATGGAACCCAGGTCGAAACCCACATTCAAACCATATGGGACCAGGGTTTTCATTTCATAAATCCATTTAATTTCCAGACGAAAAATGTTTGTTAAAAAGTTACCACCGCTCCAAAATTTTATAATGTGTTGAATGCCTACAAATTTTAGGCCCTTGGGCTTGCAGTTTTGACTCGTAAGAAAATGATGTGACAGACTGTGTGTCATTAGTTTTTTTTTTAATATTATTTACATGTTCTGCAATTCTGATTTTTAGAGTGCATTGAGTTCTGCCAATATATTGAAGGCCAATGGGACACTCCAATAGGTATATAACGCCCTCTATATTGGAGTTGATAGTCTGCTTAATGTGGAATTTTCTTCTGTTGACACAGAAAATTTGTAATAGGTTTTGCAGAGTCTTGTCCACAATTCTTACAGGCTTTAGAATTGATACAATAGTGGTACCCTTGTGTCTTTTGGGATTCTGCTTGTTTCATAGGGAGAGGTATATAGCTTTTTGTAAAGATAATGCGTAGATTGTTAGCTCTCCTATAGATAATTTTTGCTTTTGCTTTTTTATTTTTTATTTTTATTTTTTCATCCAAACCAAAAATATGCCAATGTCTATAGATAATTTCTTTCAACGCTTTAGTATTAGTGTTACCTTGCGTAATAAAGGTAATGTCTTGAGACAGTTGTACCTCTTTCTTCTTGTATTCGAGAAGTTGTTTTCGGTCTAGATTTTTAACGTCCTCCGCTGCTTTATGGATCATTCTTTCATCATAATCCCATTCCATAAATTTTTGCTTGAGTTGGTTTCTTTGCATTTCGAAGACTTCAGTGCTTGTACAATTCCTGTTTAGCCTTCTAAATTGACCACCTGGAATATTGTGGATCCATATTATATGGTGGTTACAGGAGGCCAGAAAGAAATGATTGCAATCTACTACTTTGGTGTAAGTCCTTGTTTTTATCGCACCAACTTCTATATAAATTGTCAAATCAAGGAAATTGAACCTATGTAGAGCTCGAAGCAGATGGAGATACGCTTGTCAGGAAACATATCTGTTATGGGTGCTCTACCCATGGTGTAAGTTAAGAGCTGATAATGATGACGTTCAGCTGAGATGCATCTAACTCACCAAAGTATGTATAAGGAGCCTGATTCAGAGTGAGATGTACTCCCAGTTTTGAAGCATATATTTGCAGTTTTTTCCCACTGCCATGTAAATCTATAGAACTGTGGCTATACAGAACTGTGACGTTTTGGCACTTATTCCTGATGCTTGAAGTGGCATTACCCCTTCCCACCCCTGTAAAGGGATGGGAAGGGGTATTCTAAGATAGGCAATGTACAATAAGGGCATGTTTGAGCAATTGTATTCAGACGCAGACCGGAATGTAGTCGCATATACAAATGAAAATAGGTTTATTTGTGGGTGGACAGGGGCAGATGATGATAACGACGAATTCCTGATATAGCAAACTGCTTGTAATTAGAGGTTTGCTAATGATTCACAGACGTTTACTAAGTCTTTAGTAGTCGGCCATAGATTAGGATTTGCTATACATATTATAAGAAAAACCAACATTTAATTTTACTTGTTCCTTAGCTAGGTTATTGAAGTTTAAATGATGATTTATAGCAATAAAGTTTTTGCTGTTGCTCTGTGAAGCAGAGATGAAAAACAAAACCTGTCATATTCTGCAACGGTTTGACTTCATAGTGCGTGGCTGTACCTGGGGGCCAAGAAGCAGGCAGATAAAGCACCCTGTCCTTTCAAGTTGTATTTAAAACACAATTAGAGTGGCCGAGAAGCATTTTCTGCCTGACTATGTGGCCCAGGGGAGGGAGAGATTACATATCTGCCCCCCCCAGTCAAGCCCACCACTGGTTATCTGCGACCATCTGTTTTCTCCTTCATGTTCCTGTGTTATGCTCCCTGGTATTTGTGTGCTTGGATGTGTCACAGACAAGTTTTACTGTTATGTGTACCCTGTGTACTCTGGATACAGCTGAGTTCTTTATTTCCAACTGTATTTATACATTTTTGCAAAGAACCTGAGCTTACAGATGACATAATTGTTAATATTTTTTAACAATTTCCAGGGACACTTTGCCACTGAGCTGGTGCATGTAAGCAAACCACTGCAAGAACGATTTTGGTGGTCTCTCATGCAATACTATCCATATTTATTTATTTTTTAATCTATTTTTCTTTTCTTTGTCCCATATATATATCAGATTAGAATTCTAACAATTGACAGCATAAACATTGTAAACTGAGTGTGTAAATCTTTGGAAAGAGAAACATAATCTTACCACCTAGTAAAATGGCTGCCAGTCTGACATTTAAGGCATTACAAAGTTAAACAACAGTAATTGCCAGCTATGGAAGTTGAAAGTGAAAATGTTTCTAGGTAAAGAGGATCTGCAGGAATTATTCAGCACAGAGAGACCAGAAAGTAATCCTGAAGAGTGGGATAAAAGAAACAGGTGGGTTAAAGCAATAATCAGCGTACTAATGGAAGATGATCAACTGATTTCTGTCAGTAAAGAAACAATAGCAAAAGGTATGTGAAAAGCTCTGCAGACACTGTATGAAAGATCAAAATTAAAAAGTAAACTGCACCTGCTATGCAAATTATACAGCATGGGATTGCAAAGGCAACAGAAAGTATTAGAGCATGTAAATGCAATTCTAAATATTTCAGAAAAGGTTGGAGGAATCAAGGCCACTTTACCACTGTGCAGCTGTTATGGAAATGACCATCAGAGCTGTATTCATAGTAACTGGTCAGAGACATTGTATTAGTAGGTCTAGTGATTACAAGGAAGATACCTCTTCTAATACCCGTCCCAGTGGTATGGAAGAGAGGCAAAGGTCCTCCCAGTAGTGATGGAATGAAACAAGGGTCACAGGGCTAAGGCTACATGAATTTGTGGGTTTATTATCTTTGCTTGTGGCGCAAGGTTTTACCACAGCTGCAGATAAGTAACAGTAGTGTTGGGAAATAAGGCCATGAAACCTTCTATATGCAATGCTATTCAACATGTTTCAAAATAAATAACAATTTAGGAATCTTGTTTCAACAACCTCAGCACTATGCAAACATAAATCAACACATAGGTAACTGAAAAAATATATCTCACTGGAAACTGAGACACTAGTGCTTCAGTGAAATAGGTTTCAATGGATAGATACTTTTGAAAGACAACCAGTTGCTAACGGGTTAATTAGACTATTACTCCAAGTGTTGCTGCAGCAGATTATCTTTACAAATCACAATAGGCTTTTAGTGCAATTATACACTTATCACACAAAAATCAACATGGGTTAATCCAATTTGACCAGGTTAGATGCTTTAGAATAAATGACTGTAGTTTAGGGTCACTTTACAATAGACAGACCCCTGGGGGGAAATTATAAGATGCAGGTTAAAGCGAAGTTTCAAAAGGACACATGAAGCTTATTAACTTGTAAATGTTGAAATTTGTAATCGAATTAATGGATATGTGACTCCTGAGCTTGGTGTAAGAAACAGTAATTCTGCACAATACGCAATTTCCAGTGTAAGGAACACAATCTTCACTTAGTAATCCATATAATGGAATAAGCAGATCTCTCACAGCAACTGTAGAGTTCAATATCCTGCAATTCTCTCCTCAGCAACCATTTTAGGCAGTTTCACAGTAGTATCAAACTTCAGATGCAATATAGACAAACTCTTGTGGTAAATTATATCTCTCTATGGGGCCTATTTATGAATCCTTTTTTTCATGAAAAAACGACTGAAAGTGGCCATAAGGTTCACATCTATTAAAAGGGGCTCGCGGTCGATATTGTAGACTGGGGACTGCTATTTTACACAATTTAACAAGTTCTGAAAATCTGACATTTTCAGAACTTGTGCACGATGCCATTGAAGCCTGTGGGGACAGCAAAGGGATCTTTGGATCCCTCACTGCAACTTACCTGCTGTCCCCTCCGGTCACTTTTGCAAAGGTAGCGACTTTGCGATAGTGACCATAGAGGAGATAGTAGATAGGTCTTTGAAGGAACAGCAGTTTTCCTAGTGAAGAATTTGTAAAAATAATTACAATATTTTAATACTTATGATTGCGGTAAGGATTGAAATTAATCGTGGTTAAAATGTGGTGGGTAATAAATATAGCTGCATGTCCATAGCACTCTGCGTCAGCTTACAGATAAACTTTAAGTACAACAGATTTGGCTGTCCTTTAGACAGCACCATAACCTCTCAATATCAATGCTATCGTCCCAGTCAGAGGTTTTAATAAAACTGCTTGATTTCTCAATTGTTTCACATTAATAACTTAAAAAAATAACAAGGAAAAATAAACCATAACCTTAGCTGTCTTCATATGAATCCTGCTGACATCTGATGGGCTTTACGCCTAAGATGCTCCCTTCTCAGCTGGATTTTAAAGCTGGAACTTTAGCAGCAAACATCCCTCAAGGCAATAGTTCAGCAACTGCACTCAATGGCTCCTTGTGGGTAGATCATCCATGATCCCAGGCAGCATTAACACAGCACAACTCAAATCAACCAACCACTAACCTCCTGCAGTACAATTTTGGCTCCTCCACTTTCCCTCAAGAATATCCTGGAGCCTTCTAGTTCATTCTGGTGCCAAAATGTGCATTTCTCTTGGGCATTTCTTTAAAGTTGTGTTTAATAGTGTTTAACTGTCTGCATTTTTCTAGTGCAGACTATGGCTCTAGGAGGCAGTCTGGAAGATGTAGTTTTCTAAATTAGTGCATGCAGTAATATATATATATATACCTGTGATTTGCAGGGTATAGGAGTTTCAAAATGAAACAGTTATATAGGCAGAGTTCTGGAGGATATAGTCTTAAGTAATGATGGTTAGACAAAAAACAAAACTTCATTGTGGTTATACAGTTTCTCAGAACGTAAAATACATTTGGACAGTTACAAATCTTAGAAAGATTAGCACATTTTGTCAGTAGCAACTTCTAGCAGGGTTCCCTTACACATGAAAATGGGAAAAATACATAATATATAAATGTGTTTATGTTGATGTTGCATTAAGCCTCCCATTTAGTAATTTAAATGCGGAAGGTACTGGCATTTCTGATGTATGATGTCCATTCAGGTACGAATACAAGTTTCTGTAGGAGCGATTAAGCTGTGGAAATTCTCACAAGAGGACCTGGTGACAGGTAATTCAGTAACATAATTTAAAAATGGATTAGATTCCTTTCTTACAAGAAATTGTATACATACCTATAATTAGCAGTGAGCATTGTGGGGGTTTATCCTAGGATTCAAGTACAATACTTAAATGGTATACCATACAATGTCTGTAAGGTAAGATTGATGGAAATTTATACATGGAACAAAAACCAGGGCTGAAAAGTAAAAAACTAAGGAGGAGGTGATTTAGGGCTGTATGCAAGTGCATCTGCTTTTAGAATCTTGCACATCACATTAAATATGTTGCATTGCACATGTAACAGTATATTTTGAGCTGCATGTATCTAACACTTGTTTTGAGAGGAGGATCTAAGGCATTCACATGCAAGTGCAGTACATTAAGGGAGTGCAGCCACAACTTAAGTATACTTTTTTGAGATGCATCTAATTTTAGGTTTTACCTATCCTACAGATGGATATTTTTTGTATATGCAAATGGACAACTTTAAGTTCAATTCTAAATTACCCCTTTTGTGCAAGATTCTGGGGAT
The DNA here is from genome assembly GCF_038048845.1 of Mixophyes fleayi. Taxonomy (NCBI): domain Eukaryota; kingdom Metazoa; phylum Chordata; class Amphibia; order Anura; family Limnodynastidae; genus Mixophyes; species Mixophyes fleayi. The sequence continues at coordinate 270,959,090 of NC_134403.1, forward strand.
TTATGATCTTAAACAACAGCCAGAATCTAGAATAAGAAAGCAAACTCAGACCTCTTGCATTTATTATTCACCGGTGAAAAAAACACTTTCCTGTTTATAAAGGAAAGCAAGAGAACAGTAGATGATACATGCCTAGATTTACATGGATCAGGCACTCATACATTATGAGCAAGAGGGAGACGACTGTGATAATATATAAAAACTAAGCTAAAATTTTAAGATCAATGAGTTCAAAAATGTTACTTATTATCTTAGAATACAAAGTGAGAGAGATAAAGATAGAAGTTTCTTACTCAAAACAAAATTCGCAATCTGTAACCTGTTCTCTGAATGGAAAAAGGAAATAAATTCTCCTATGTAACTTGATTACTTTGTTAGGAAACAAGAGGGATATTTTTACCAAATAATCATAAATCTGGAAAAGTCATTGGCATACTATTGCCCATATTAATTATAACAATAGTTTGAAGGAAGACATAATTGGAATGCTGTAAAACTTTTCATAGAATATCAATGGATATTTAAAAAATGCTATCAATAAGAAATTGAAATGACCAAGAATGCATATGAATTAACTAGGCATGTATAGGAAGATTGGGATGGTGACACACAAGGTAGCAGATTATCAACCAGAGTTTTGCTTCAACTTGGAAATAGTATTAAGTGCTTGACCACTTAATATGTAGAATATGAAAACAAGAGTAGCACTTATCAATTGAAGCTGTATATATAGCTGCAACTCAATCTTGTCAAGAAGTCACCTAGTTAAATCAACTCTTTATGAACTTGGTGATGGACATGCACAAATCATTCGGAAAAATCATCAAGAATTTGTAAAGTTGTTGCAAACAGAAACAAAAAGAAACCATGTACACAATCAAATTAAAGTACCACCTCATGAGAGACAGTCAGCATAAAAAGACATAGTTGAACTGCATTGCTGTCTAACTGAATCTATAATTGCCGTTGCATTGACCTAGCCAATACTTGGACAACAATGAAACCTGGGCCTGCAGGCACACATCCTAAACTGGCTAACAGTATGTAAGTACACATAATAAAGACAACATGAAATGGAAAAACACTGTGGCTTAAGGCTCAAGGAATTAAAGAATTGGTATGAACCCATATGCTGAGTCAGAGAAAAATGAGCAGCATGTAGTGATACTCAACACAATTATGATGAGTAGTATAAAGACAATGAGTTAGGCTAAGCCTCTCAATAAGAAGATTAATAAAAATGTGTCTCTCTCTGAAAGATGATGTGGGAGTAGTCCCAGCAATATTGAGCAGTTTAGGGAAAGGCGTCTATGACCTGTATGATGCAGTATTTAGAGACCTATTGGGAATTTAAAGTAGGGATCAAAAGCCCAAAGAATTGAAGTATTAGCAGACAACTGGGATGATTCCAGACTCTCTCTGGACACTGGACTGGATCTGGTCTCCATTTGGACACTTGGGGCACTAAGCTGCGGGTTTGAAAAAGTGGGGATGTTGCCTACCAACCAATCAGATTCTAGCTTTCATTTATTTAGTACCTTCTACAAAATGATAGCTAGAATCTGATTGGTTGCTATAGGCAACATCCCCACTTTTTCAAACCCCGCAGCTTTGTAAATCTAGCCCTTGGACTGGGTCTTGACCAATTCTAGACTCCCTCTGTACTGGATCTGGATTCCCTCTGGGCATGTTCTGGGCTCTCTCTGGACCTCTGGACGAAATCTCTATTAGTAACAGTTACCTCTCTCACTTGCAGCAAACTTTTTGAAATGGGCAGATCCCACTCTACCCTCTGTCTTTTGATAGTACTTAGTGATCGCTTTAACTTAGAAAGAGGGATAACCGCACTTAGATAGACGTCATTTATGTAGTAGGTACAATATGTAAGGTTTAAACCACGTATGGCTTACTTATTTACTATTTAATATTAATGGTGGATGAGCAATAGAGGAGAATTATAGATAGTTGAACAGGTTTTAGAATGATAGTACTTATACATAGGTATTAGAGTAACAGTGACAGGATAGTGGGATGGAATATGATTAGGTGAGGATGGATAAGTCTAAAAGGAATATAAGTGAAAGATTTATAAAGTGGATTATGGTGAGTGACTTAAATAATCAATTGTATAGCTAAAATAAGAAGACTGCAATATAATGAAACAATAAAATGATAAAATAGTACAAGTAGAAAGGTAAATACAATGGAAATAAAATATTAGAAAGTTATGAAAGTTAATAAGAATATTAAATATATGTGAAAACAAACTGTAAGATGTGCAGGAATAAGTGGCCTCCTCAGTGGGTTCTTTCTCAAGAATGGGAGACAAATAAGTATAATCTTTACTTTAGGTTTTGAGGATGACAAACACGTGTTTACATTGCACACACATAATTTCTAATGCTTGCCAATCACAATAGTGTACCCACAACTTTTTAAAATACACTTGCAGCTGTCCCTGTGTAATGCATATAACAGCAGTTGTGGTCATGAGGGGTAGCATTTCAGATAGAGGCTAGTGCCTCATACTTAATGGAGGGTTGTAGGATGCAAGGCGTAGGCCTCACAAGATTCTAGAGCGATGACAAGGACAGCTGCTATTAAGGGGGCAGAAATTAGCCACAAGGCTCTGTGCTGGATATGGGAGCCTCATGTGGAAACCATAGTCTAAATAAGACTAATTTTCCTGCACTTGAAGTAGGTAGCCATATTGAGCTGGATCCTGGGAAGGAGGAGGGTGGCTCTGGTTGCCAGGTGAAGGGGGTGTGTGTTGGGTGCTATGAGGATCAATTCATAGACCCCTCTAATGGAAGTAAAAAGAGCCCTATTTACAGAAGCTCCAGCAAGGAAGATGTGGGCAGCTGATGTAGCAGGACACAATGAGAACAGGCTTCTGAGAGGGGCAGAGCCAGAAAGGGGGATCCCCACTATTGGAAGTACCCCAGAAAAGGCCCATCATGGGCATTACTGATGTTGAAAGGTGTAAGTTCCCTATGGAGAAATCACCAGAAAGGGGTTAGTGCATGGTGACTGGCATGGAAGTATGTTGTGACAATAGATGTCCCAGCACTACCTAAAGCTCAACATGTTCAAAACAGAGCTTATTATCTTCCCTCCTGCCAGAGTTATCACCTGCCCTCAAATCTTCATCACTGTCAATAGCACCACAATTTACTCAATCTTCCAATCTTCCAAACCCTCTGCCTTGGTGTCACACTTGACTCTGCCCTCTCCTTTATTTCTCACATCCAGACTCTGTCCCAGTCCTGTCGACTCCACCTTAAAAACATTGCCAGAATACGCCCTTTTCTTACTCAACATGCTACAAAAACTCTTATTCATTCTCTCATCATCTCCCATCTTGACTGTTGCAACCTCCTGCTATCTGGAATTCCTGATACCCATATATCCACACTTCAATCCATCATAAATGATGCTGCAAGACTGATCTTCCTCTCTCACCACTACACATCTGCTGCACCACTTTGCAAATCTCTACACTGGCTCCCTGTGTCCTCCAGAATCAAATTCAAATTACTCACCCTTACCTACAAAACCCTCAACAACACTCCCCCTCTGGGCCGCCATCAGGGAGGTACGGGGGGTACTGTTGTACCGGGCCCGAGCTCACCAGGGGGCCCGGTACAACAGCTCAGCACAGACTTACCTGGGGCCCGCCGCTGGTCTCTGCTATTCTGTCTTCAGCCTGGCTGTCACCGTGACAGCCAGGCACCAGGATCCGATCGCAGGGGTGGAGGAATCATTCCCCCTGCGATCATGTGCTCTGCCTGTGACAGATCACATGATCGCAGGGGGAATGATTCCTCCACCCCTGCGATCGGATCCTGGTGCCTGGCTGTCACGGTGAAAGCCAGGCTGAAGACAGAATAGCGGAGACTAGCGGCGGGCCCCAGGTAAGTATGTGTTGCTCATGGGGGGGGGCCCGGGTAGCACGGGGGGCCAGTGCTGGGCCCGATTTTTTCTGAAGGCGGCCCTGCTCCCCCTGCATACATCTCAAATCTCATATCAAAATACTCTCCCTCCCGCCATCTGAGATCTACCTCTGACCTGTGTCTTGTCTCGTCTCTGGTAACCCCCTCTCACTCCCACTGACAAGACTTCCCCCATGCTGCTCCCCACTTATGGAATTCCCTACCACGCTCAATCAGACTATTCCACAGCCTTCAAATCTTTAAATGCTCTTTGAAAACCCATCTCTTTTAAAGAGGTGACCTTATCCGCGATAACACTATTCACACTAATGCACCCTCACAACTCTCCCAATCTCCACTGTGAAACACATTTACTCTTGTTTCAGCTGTGCCCTCTTCCACCTAGAATGTAAATTCACTAATGAGCAGGGTCCTTCATACCCTTTGTTTTCATGACTGCATTTATTTTGTCTACATTATTTCTCTCTGTTTTATGTAAGTACTATTTTCCCTACAGTACAGCTCTGCGGAGCACTGTGGAGCCTTACAAATCTACAATAATGATAATAATAATAATAATAATAATAATAATAATAATAATGTTGGACCTTGCAGTCAGGGGAGTGCTGTGAGACAATGTGAAGCTGAGGTGAGAGAATCCCTGATCACTGGGATGTAATAGCTGAAAGTGGTCTGGAAGTGTTCAGTAAAAAAAAGGAGTTGCTAGCATCAGCATGGTTAGATGGAAGGACCCTGTATATTTGGGATTACTGTACAGCAACAGGAAGAGAGCCCCCTTGGTAAGTACCCTCATACAGTGAGGGAGGGTTGCTGCATAAAGGCAGCATTGCTAAAGATGTAGAGGAGGATCCCTGATGCAGGGCCCTCCTCCGTTGCGCTCCACAATGGATGTCGGGTGGGCGTGATGATGTCACGCCCGACATGCACTGCGAGCGCCGCACGGAGGAGGAGACCAGGGAGGGAGCCAGATCCCAAGCATGCCCGCAAGGTAAGTATTTTCTTCTTTTATTTTACAGGTTTTTTTTTTTTTGTGCTGCCTCCGATGGGCCCCCCAGGGCTGCAGGGCCCCCCTGGGCTGCAGGGCTCTGGGCACCTGCCCATTGTGCCCAATGGGAAAGACAGCCCTGCCCTGATGTAGGAAATAGAGTGCATGGCTGGAGGAGATTGAGATGATGGCAGAGGAGTTCAGAAACCTTTGGTTCATACATACTGTCTGCATGTGTGAATGATTACTCAGTTTTCTGTGTAACAGTTTCACCCACAATACTGGATACTTGAACTGTCAGTTTTGTTTTATTGTTGCTAAGTGTGTTCAAGAGGAGTTGGCATTTTCTATCAAAATGGCACTGCAACCTTTATGCTTATGTGCTGGAGGAGTAAGCATTTTGAATAAAGTTATTTTGCATTTAAATTGAGATGACCTGGCTCCCAATTTTAATAAAGTTTGCACTGCACCACCACGAGCGTCCACGCCACTATATTGCATTTCAACTCTTGAGTATTCAGGGAACCCTCTGTTCTCGGATGCTATAAACATGCTATAGCTAAAGCCGAAGAGGAGGGCAACAGCAAATGGAGTACCACATGACATCATGGTACCCCAAGGAGGGGCCCAAACCAGACCAGTAAGGGTTTCACACCTGTCAGACTAGAACCTCTCTCTTTCTTAGACTAGTAGCTTTCTCTGTTAGACTGTAATTCTTTCTTTTGGACTGGCAGTGTGCCTTTTTTCATTCAGCCTCAACAATAAAAAATAAAATCCATATGCCATTTATTTTTGAAACATTTTGTTTGAATGTCATAAATACATTAATATTTCTCTATCAGGTCCCCCTGCTGATTATGGTTTAAGTAACAAAATGAAAAAAAAACCTATTATATTATATTATATTATATATAATATTATATATTGCAAAATTCCAAATATTCTAAATTGAAACATTGTTATACACAACATTGCACAAAATACAATAGGTGATATTGGGATTTGGGATTTTATAGTGCATTAGACTACTTAGCTCACCAAAACACACACTTACCAGAGCTTTGAATTTCATTAAGACACAAAATAGGATCGAACTGGGAACAGGGTTAATGGGGAAGCAATTCACATAATTATCCCTTCACTCAGCAATTATTGGATAACCAGTGTACACTAATTTCACCTTGCAGGCTGACTAACTAATGACTCACCTAGCTGCATCACTGATCAGGTAGCCTGGGGTTTGCAACCAAATTGTTTTTACTGAGAACTGATGTTGAAAAGTCCAGATATTGCAGAATAGGTAAAACAGACTGTTTGCCACATAGTAGTTACCGTTGGTACAAATTTAACCTTGTAAATGTCCAGATTATGCTATTTCACTCTCTCAATTATTGGTCCCATATTTAATAAATGTGCCCACCTTCAATTAAGCCAATATAATTTTAGTATATTTCCCAGATATAATAATTAGAACAGAAAGTGACATTGCACTTCTGTGTTATAACGTCCCTATAAATATTCTTAACTGTCTTCAACATGAGAGTCACGTCTGCAAACACTAACACAGCATCCATGTTTTAATGTCAAAAGGGATTTCTATTTTCATTGCATAGCTGAACAGTCGGCATTTATGGAATTGGTTGTCGTGGCAACAAAGACCCACTACCAATGTGGCTGATGGCCTAATTAAATGGTCCCAAAGAGTTTGAAGAGGACAGATGTATAAAAAGAGGAAATCTATCATTTACTTCACTTGGAATGAGCATGTCACAACATTCAACATATCCATAACAAGTAGTCCCCATGGCACATTATGAAAAAGTCAACAAGGTAGACTAGTCACAATAATGCCTATATGGCGTAGATTTCTGAATAACACCTTGATAAAAGGGATGCTTATTAAACATATTATCCAAATTTACAAATGGGTATTAAACATGTCAGCAACACATTGCCATTTCGATAAATTTGTTAGACAAGTATTTATAGCACTAGTAAAACCATTTTTGTGAACTTTGGGATATACTGTATATGTCTCTTTATTTAGTTTGATACATTTTAGTTATAAATGCCACACGGGGAAGTCCTGTTTCTCATTTCAATTGTCTATGAAAATCTAAAAAAAAAAGTATACCAGGTAGTGATAAGCAAACACATTATTTAGACTTTTAATGAGCAGAGGCATTTTGTACCATAAGGACCAGACCCATTCTCACATATTTGCACTGTGTCAGGTCTAACTGGGAGTAACATTTTACATTTTTACTCTACCAAGGTTGATTTTATATTGATCTTTATCAGGACTAATGGGCTTTCTTTTGGGAACTCAATATTGGCTGTTTACAAATGGCTCATCAATACAGGAGTTTGTAATAGATAGATTTAGCAATTTTCCCATAATATATTTATTTATATGGGCAATACAGACATGGCTGCATAGCTTATATTTTTAATTCACCTTCCCTTTCTATTCCTCATTATAGAAAGTGACCATGGGCCTGATTCATTAAGGAAAGTTAAGCAAAAAAATTGAGTAAGTTTTCTTACTCAACTTTTCTTGACAAAACCATGTTGCAATGCAAGGGGTGCAAATGAGTTTATTATTTTGCACATAAGGAAAATACTGGCTGTTTTGTTCATATAGCACACAAATACTTGATAGCTTATTTGTACACTGAAATTTAACGTTGATCTAGGACATGCCCTACCCCAACTATAAATCTGTCAACACATTTTAAATTTACCTCCTCCTCCAATGTAACATGGTATTGACTTACTTGCTTACTTTTGCTTAACGTTCCTTAATGAATCAGGCCCCCCAGTATCCAACTGGGTTAAGTCTAGCAATATTACCAAAATGACCTTAAGTTAAATCAATGACATATACTCTAACACTTTTTACAAAAACATCTTATTCTAAATATCATGCTTTTAAACAAACCATCCTACTAGTATCTCCCAAATTAAGATCTAAACTCTAAACATACAAGAACAGTTATGTCAATATCATGCCTTTTTACATGTCACCATATGTTATTGGCAAAGATGCCCATGAGTAGAATGCTGGTACATGTTATATGTGAGTTTTACTTATGTCAGGTTACTATGCAGATGGAGTAGTATATATTATCTTTAATATAGCACCTGCTTTATTTATAAACTTAAAAATAAAAAATGATATAGGGATAATTTGCTGTCACTTCGATTAAAATGGGAAGGGGACCTATGAGCTTTAATAGATAATGGTCTAATGCAGTGTTTCCCAACTCTAGTCCTCAAGTACTCCTAACAGTGCATGTTTTCCATATCTCTTTGCTGGAGCACAGGTGCAATCATTACTGACTGATACATTTTGAAAGATCCACAGGTGGTATAATTATATCACTGGTCACCTGGAAAACCTGCACTGTTAGGGGTACTTGAGGACTAGGGTTGGGAATCACTGGTCTAATGCATTAGGGCTTACCCAAGGGGCGACATTTTTTGCTAACTTTTAGCAAGTTAGCTTTATATATTGCTAATGGTGGTCTTGTGGCCAGTCAGATTAATAACATTTAGTACAAGGTAAGAAACAAATTGGCCAAAATGTTGAGAAAAATCATGTACTTTTTGGCATTTCCGATGGGCTTGTCTTGTAATTCATCGATTTTGGTTAGCGGTGTTACTCTGCACACAGGACACTGGAGTATCCATGTGTTAGAACTCCTCACAAATGGTTTAGCTATGGAAAAAATGGTTGATTTAGTCAATGAAACAATGGGTCATGAGCAGTTTGTATACATTTGTGTATATTAGTAGAAAAAATTAATCCAAATTCTTAAAAGTCTGGTCCATAGAGATTACGCTACGTTTTGCATTAGTTGGGGGTAATGATGAATCTGGGTGTTCAGTTTTTTAAATTCTTTTTATATATAATTTGTGTTTTATTCTAATTTACTATCACTATAGATATATTGTACATTTATATATAGTCCCTTTTTGTTAGATTAATACATAAAAAGATGTGATTCCTAGGTATTGTTTCTGCATGTATTTTACAAGACCAATATATAGTAAGTAATCTGCAATATTTAACCTTATTGTTCATTATTGAACACATTTCAATTAAATAAACCTCATGAGAATAAAAAAAAAGCAAAAAACCATAGCGCCTCCCCAAATACTTCATATTGAAATATTAATATTTAACATTTTTGTTGAGAATTATAACAAAAAAATATATTTACAACACAACATAATATGTATGCATGCTGCTCTGCATACTGATATAAACATACTGGTATTTACTGTAAATATAATTTTGCTTTTGCTTGCACACATGCATTTATAGAACCCTTTGTGCAAGTGATGTGCAAGGAAGTGGATCCAGTTTCATGAGCATAGCAAACTGACAGATCTGGGTAGAGAAAATATCTGGGTATGGAGGTGATATATTCAAATATAACATAGGTAATAATAATATCATTCAGGAGGGCAATATTTTTATATATTTTTTTTAAAATAAGAGTTCTAGAACAAGGGGAAACAAGTTGAAATTGATGAGAGGAAGACTGGTAGGGAACCCTAAAAAGATTTTGTTTTACAGATCTATGAAATAGTCTCCCAGCAGTTGTGGTGGGGACCTATACAGGGATAGAATCCAAGAAGACATAGAGGAAACATTGCTTTTGCATTAAAAATGTAGAAAATATTAAGAAAAGAAAACAACCACCCCAAAAAATCCAAACTCCCCTCCAAAAACAATACATTGTAAATCCTGACTGTATATACGCTGTGATTTAGGCACATGTCATTTTCAGTCATTTTAGTGCATGTAACATTAACAGCATTTGGAATAAGGATCATTGCTCACTGAAGAAGTACACAATGTTCATACAGAACATTAGTGTGGACCATGGTGCAGGAAAATACACTAGCATGTTCTATGTATAAATATCATACTGACAGATTATCTCCATTGATGATCCCTATTGCAAATTATGTTGATGCTGTGTTCTTGATTCATCTGGACCAGGGGCAGAACTATCCACAGTGCAGTGTGTCTGTAATAGAGTCTAAGATCATAAGGGGGCACACAATTTAAATATTTATTTTGTGTGGCTCCATGCTCATACCTGGTAGAGCTATGCTCACCTGATGGAAATGTTCCCAAACAAGGCGGGGCATATACCCCATTGGGAAACCACTTTAGACTGCTACCACTAGCTATAGTGCTGGCTATGGCCAGTACAGAGATGCAGGAGGAAGTGGAAGCATACTGAGTGGTAGTAGTGTTCAGCTGTATATTTTTGCTGGTGGGCATGTTAGTGGGTGTTACCACTGGTTGGCATTTTTGTCGCATTGGGCATAGAAGTGACATTTTACTACTGGTAGGCATGTAATCTGCATTTTACTAGTGATGAGCATCTTATGGGCATGCTAGTGGCATTTTCTACCAAGGGGCATATTAGTGGCATTTTACTACCAATGGACAATTTTATTAAGTGTGAAAAGATTTGCAATACTGCTTAGAGTGTACCTAGAAATACACTTCTCTGTAAAGTGCAACACGGAGGTGCAAAAGGGGTCCTAATAAAAGTATAAGACAAGATACAAAGACCACCAGTTTAGAGTTGGTGCAAAAACATACCCATTGGCTGGATGGAAGTAGCAGTGTGTCCCTGCGCACTGAGAGGAAAAACTATAATAAGGCACCTTCTTAATCACATTTCAGTAATCTCATTCTACAAAATGCATTACTGCAAGAAACTCCACACTTTACAACGACTGTCCTCCCTACATCAAGCACTCCCATTGGTTGGTACAAACTTCTTCTCCTTTGTAAAAGCTGCCATCTTGCTCGGCAAACCCTATTTATGTGCTGTGCCAATTGTTCCACTCCCATTTCTTGCTAAATATTTATATAAATAGTGGATGTTTTATACATAATTTGATGAAAACACACTGTAAATTTGGCATTGTAACTCCTGGCTGGGGAGTCTACACAGCCATTTCTTACAGTGTAATCATAATCAAGGAAACTCAAAATAAGTGTGAGCAATTTACATGGAATTCAAATCATCTGAAGTAATTATAATACAATTGAAAAGGTATTCAACAAGTCTACTCTGCCGTTTATTATGTTTTGAAAATCATTATTTTTTTCCATTCCTCGTCATTGTGTACATTTTCTTTCTATTTTTTTTTAACCAGTAATTTGAAGCTTTTTATACTATTTCAAAGCTAGAGATTAAAATAACTAATGTTGTATATCTTTGTGTTTATTCAAACCACAAAAATGCAGATCCATTTAGTGAAATAAAATGCATACAGTAAAATGTTTGAAACTAAGAACAAGTGGTTAAATACATTAGACAGGTCTTTGCTCAGAAGAACCCACTGATAGATGTTACAGGATAAGAATAAAGTTGCATCTGATCACAGTGGTAGTTAAAAGTGGAAATTGGCAGTATGCCAATGGTTCTCAACCAATGTTTCTCTAAGAAGCTCAAAAGTCTAAAACATTATATTCAAATCAATAAGCACTCCAACTATTACATTTTTTTTTTTTTTTTGCTATTGAAGGACCTAAAACACAATCTGATCCAGGATACAACTGATAAAGCTCTCATACTAAGATATAACTTATATCTGCCCTTGTAAATTTGTCAAATGCAAACTACTATCCTCTATTTTAAGCCCTGTTGTAGTCAAAACATTTCTTGCTCTGTTTTGGAATTAGGTTTTAGACAGGAACTCTGGTATACATAGAAAAAATATACTTAGGACAGAAATTAATGTTCCCTAAAAAATTCAAGTTTCTAAAACAATTACATATATATATATATATATATATATATATATATATATATATATATATATATATCATTGGATGCTCTGGGTTGTTTTGTGATCCTTTCAAAAGAGAATGGTACAATTATTATTATAATTATTATTCGTTTTGATACTGAATCCCTTTCATTGTTTAGAACTATGGTATCACTTGCTTGAGAGCCCAACAGTGTGGCAGATACTGATTTGCGATTGTAACTGATTGTAACTTCTCCAGCTAGAAAAGTTGAAAGTGTGTTCAGTAAAAACTTGTCCCTGACTGGAAAAGCTATAACATTCATACAGGATTCAACATCCTTAACTGACAGGGTGTAAACCAATTACATTCGTAAGCCTTGACAAGACTGTATACCAGAATATCCACAGTAACTGGAGCCAACTAAAGGGGGTGTATGATGATCATGGGGGACAGAAAGGGGCTTAATATATACTATAAACTGTAATTTAACTAGTGGCAAAATTAAAATTGACCAAGCATGAGGCGAACCAGTAGTTGCAGGCAAAGCGTTGCCAAAATGACTGTTATACTTAGACTGAAGGATGAATTTAGGCACTTGCCTATATTATCCATTCATTAAATCACTCAGTTTAAGCCATAATGTATGCACTATTTCTAAAATGTAATATGTTTTTCTGTACATAAATACAAATACAAAAGCATCTAAAGTGCATTCTATTTGCTCTCTATAACATTATAAAAATTATAGTCCTTTTAATGTCTTGATCTTTTTTTATCATGGTAAATAGGTCCAAAGAAAATGCACATATCCAGTTCAATGAAATATTGCCAAACAGAATGTATATTATTTACTGGAACAAATTAGGATGCAGCTTCCCCTAATTTCTCTGCTAAGTGCTCCTTAAATGTCCAACACTAACTGAATTATGAGATGAAAGTGCTTTTAAATAGGATTTACTGAAAATCAGCAACATTTTTTTCGGTTCCAATCGCTGACGTGTCCCTGGAGACTTTGTCACACAGTTAAACCCATTAAATGTCATAGGATGTACACACCGAGAAGGATTGCTGTCTCTAGCAGGATAATATATGTTTAAATTTACATCTCTTTTCCTTTGACTAATAGCTTTGAGAAGAAACACTTCCACTCTTTGGACAGCTAGACCACAGATAGGCCTTCGGAGGAAAGCTGGCACCTCAGATAATTGGAGATAGTTGTGGTGGGCGCAATGGGTTATGTATGTTAAAGAACTTTGAAATCAAGGTTAAGTGAAGAGTAACATACATTAGTAGCTGTAAAGTGGTCAGAGGAGATAGGGAAGTTTGCTAAAACGGTAGGAACTGATCACTGGTTTGTTTTCTGCAGATCCACTTATCGTTTGTAGTACAATGAAGATATGTAAGCGAAGCAGACTGACTGTGCACTATTATTATTATAATTCATCAGTTTAATTAATGCATGCTATTTTATGCAGTGCAGGAAAGTAAGCAAAAAGCAAAGCTTAAGTTCTATAGAAAATGAGAAGAGATTTGCCATGAGGACCTCAGATGTGCAAAATAATTATTATGTAGTATGGAATGGTACCTTTGTCTATTAATGAAATTGAAATATCCCCACTATCATGCAATATGTAATACATGATCTATAGATATCCATGTGTACATTTAATTAGTTTCATGGCATCTAAATGCGATGTAGGTGCTTTCCAGATTGACATTTATGTGTTAGAAGATTACTATAATATGAATGTCACCTAAATAAGCTGGGTTTATACTTGTGCTATTCATTTTCCTGCGTCTGTTCTTTTCAAGTAATATAGAAGGGCATTCACAGATGTCCCTTCAGTAAGAATAAGATTTTCTTTTCTTTAATATTAGCATAATTTAATATATTATATATAATTTATTTATACTGTTTTGTGAATTACACATTATTACCGCTGAAATGTTAAAAATGTAGACTTTCGTTGGGGAATATTTTTTTTAAAACTTTTTAACTATTTTTAAACTATTTAACATTTTTGTCCAACTTTGGCAGTAGCAAATTAGCTTAGTAAGAGGCTAGGCTACACAACTAGCAAAGAGGCATGGTCAGTGGCAGTGGTAATTATCAGAAAGAAGGCACTCTAGTGTTTTTTTGTCTGCTAAATTAATCTTTCAACTTCCTTTGAGAGCTAATGAGTTATTCCATCATAGTTTTTACACATACATACAGTGGTGGAAGTGGGGATGTATTATACCATACTGCCACTTATATATATTTGTTTATGTATATATAGTATATATTTATTATTTGCAATTTATAGTGAAAATAGTGTAGCAGAAATGTCAGCAAAACTTACTGTATAAATGCTAAAAATACTTAAAAAAACACAAAACTTTAAAACAAGTTTAAAATATACCTAAAGCTTAAAACTAATATTCTGGATTTCTAGGTAATTACCTTAGTGAATGTTGAAGGTAACGGAAGATTTGTAGCTACTTTACTTCTTATAAGTAGACATAAATACATCTAGGTTGTTGGAATGTTTTTTATTTCAGTGGTGGCAGAGAGTTCTTGAATTATATGACTAATAAAGACAAATCTTTCTCCAAGTTAAAAGACTCTGCCCATTGTGAGGGAAAGTGTGTTTTCAATTCCGCCAAAATAAAGTGTAATTTAATCTTGGTGGAGGAGATGTGAATGGAAATGTTAAGTAAGTGTCGTTTAGCTGTAAACAGGTTGGCTAGGCCTATGTCTCTTTTGCTAGGGCATTTGAAATATGACAAGATGTCTTTGTGTGATGAATTTCAGAGAGTGTCTTAGACCCTCCAACATAGAAATAAGTATGTATTAGTTTCTACTGTCAGCAAGAGATACATGATCTTGCAAACAAGTTAACAGCTTCTAGGAAAGTACTAGGCTTTATGCCATTTGTTATATGCAGTGATCATGTTTCCCATCAGCCACTGTCTGAATTTATAATGCTTCATGATTTAAACAGAATGTAGATAGTAAATAACTGTTCTTTAAAGGGAACCACTACTTCTTTTATTAACCAAACCCCCACGAGTGGTGGTAGAGCAGTAATAAAAAACTCCAATCAGGAAAGCTTGAGAATGGGAAGTTTTCCATTACATAAAGATGCATTTAAATTAAGTTTGTTCTATTTAGTTTTGCTCATTTTTTCTCAAATGCAAATTTGCCTGGCCTATGTGGCAACTCCTTAAATACAGGGCACCTGTTTACAAAATGAGCAATGTATACTAAGCAGACATCTATAGTCTTTAGTCCCCAAAATAACATGCCCACAGCCCATCATTTTCTAATGGTTACTGTATTTTAAATAGCAACACTCAAAAACAGTTTTGCAAACCACGCGGAACTAAATCCAGCTCCAAGAACAATAGAAATGCAGTCTCCAGTGTCCATATATACATATGAGGACAGATGCTGAGTATTGTAAAACATACAGAACTGAATACATGATACTGTGCAGTTATCAGACAAAGAAAAAGACCAACTCTCAGAATTTCATGGTCAGTCAATGACAACATCATGAGCCTGATTAATTAAGGCACACACTTAAGTCGGGTATATGCACGTCCGTGTTTAACTACGAGCGGTTCTAAAGAAACTTCTGTTTTGAATATGAGTAGCTCTAGCTGGTGCAAGGGATACAACAGAATAACACATACCCAGGGTCGGATTGGGCCGCCTGGGGGGCCGGGGTATCCCCCGGTAGGCCCTGACCCTGATCGCTCCCCTCTTCGTTGGTGGGGGAAGCGGGTAACTTAACAAAAAAAAATTTGAGAACAATAAATAAATACTCACGTGACCACATGGCCGGTGCCCCTCCTCCCATTCACACTGAATGTTGGGCGTGATATCATCACGCCCGATGTTCAGTGAGGAGTGCGCAGAGAGAAGTCGGCAAGAAGACAGAAGACAACAGAAGACAGAAGAGAAGAAAGAAGCTGATAGAAAAGCTAAGTGAAGGAACAGAAGCAAGGGGGAGTAAAGGCAGCATGGCAGAGAGTGAAGGGAGAGCACAGACAGCATGACAGAGAGTGAAGGGGGAGCACAGACAGCATGGCAGAGAGTGAAGGGGGAGCACAGACAGCATGGTAGAGAGTGAAGGGGGAGCACAGACTGCATGGCAGAGAGTAAGCAGAACGGGGGGAAGCGCACTACGGATATGTATAGGTAAAAGCAGCGGAATATCAGGTTAGTCCAACCTGAGATAGAGCAATTATATATTAATATTCTGCGCTAAACCTAGATAATGAAATAATGATGATTGTCCTAATGTGGTAAAAATGTCTTTATCAACTGGTATTAGGTAATGCAATCAGTGGATTACAGGTCATGAAAACCATAAAAAAAGGTGCAAATGAACATCAGATATACATCATAAGTACATCATAACATAAATTGAAGCATAAATCATAGTGGTTAATAGGGTGCCATGCTCCACTGATGCTAGAAGATAGTGGAACAGACAGAGAGTTAATCGATAATTTAACGGAAAAGTCCTGCAGATGTAAGATGTCCAGAGAATGCAAAAGGATCCAAAATAAAAGGGGGAGGAGGAGAAAAAAACAACAATACTTGCATATAACAACAGGTTAAAATGTCCAGCGGAGGGGAGAAAAGAGAAAAGGGGTGATATTACTTGCGCTTGAACCAATCTGGGATGTAGCGATGATCCTCAAGATATCTGGTATAATCCGTGTGGGGTCCAGATGGAAGATGGGTGATCCTCGCGAGGAATATTCAATACAGGATACACGGGATCAGGAGAATGAAGAGCTTGGGGAACAGAGTAGCGAGCGGGATGTTGACGTGCATGGCAGAGAGTGAAGGGGGAGCACAGACAGCATGGCAGAGAGTGAAGGGGGAGCACAGACAGCATGGCAGAGAGTGAAGGGGGAGCAAAGACTGCATGACAGAGAGTGAAGGGGGAGTGCAGACAGCATAGCAGAGAGTGAAGGGGGTGCACAGACAGCATGGCAGAGAGTGAAGGGGGAGCACAGACAGCATGGCAGAGAGTGAAGGGGGAACAAAGACAAAATGGCAGAGAGTGAAGGGGGAGCAAAGACAGCATGACAGAGAGTGAAGGGGGAGCATAGACAGCATGGCAGAGAGTTAAGGGAGAGCACAGATTGCATGGCAGAGAGTGAAGGGGGAGCACAGACTGCATGGCAGAGAATGAAGGGGAAGCAAAGACAGCATGACAGAGAGTGAAGGGGGAGCACAGACAGCATTGCAGAAAGTGAAGGGGGGGGCCAAAGCAGCATGGCAGAGTGTTAAAAGGGGCAAAGGCAAAATGCCAGAGTGTATACGGGGGCCAAAGCAGCATGGCAGAGTGTGAATGGAGTCCAAAGCAGCATGTCAGAGTGTGAAGGGGGGCCAAAGCAGCATGGATGAGTGTGAAGGGGGGCCAAAGCAGCATGGCAGAATGTGAAGGGGGCCAAAGCAGCATGGCAGAGTGTGAAGGGGGGCCAAAGCAGCAAGGTAGAATGTGAAGGGGAGCCAAAGCATCATGGCAGAGTGTGAAGGGAGACCAAAGCAGCATGGCAGAATGTAAAGGGGTGCCAAAGCAGCATGGCAGAGAGTGAAGGGGGGGGGCAAAGGCAGCATTGTAGAGTATGAAAATGGGCAAAGGCAGCTTGGCAGAGTCTGGAGGGGGAGCCAAAGCAGCATGGCAGAATGTGCAGGGTGGCCAAAGCAGCATGGCAGAGCGTGAAGGGGGCCAAACCAGCATGGCAGAGTGTGAAGTGGTGCCAAAACAGCATGGAGGGCGCAGTGTGATCATAAGGAGGCACGGCATGGTGGTGAAGGGGCACAGTAATGTGTGTGTGATGGCACAGTGGGCTTGTGGCAATACAATGTTTGTGTGGTAGGTGGTGGCTAACTAATGAGTGCTATTTTGTTTGTGGGGTGCTGGTGGGGCAATTTAATTTTATAGTGGGGACTATTAATTTAAGAGGGGTGGTTTGGGGGCTATTCATTGAATGTGGGGCTAGTCTATTTATTAAATGTGAATATGAATTATTTAATGGCAGTGACGGTTGCAGGAAATAGGTACCGTATTTGCCGGCGTATAAGACGACTTTTTTGCCCTAAAAACATGCCTCCTAGTTGGGGGGTCGTCTTATACGCCAGGTGCACTTGGGACAGCATATCAACGGAGACTGAAGCGCTGACCAGCCTATATGCGCATGCGCGAACACGCCAGCGGGATCCGCTTACCATCTCCGGCCGTGAAGTGATCTCTGCACGGACGTGCAGCTCGCAGCACTTTTACATCCCAACAGAGGAACAGGACCTGGGTATTCGAGAGTCAGACTGAGGCATCCAGACCATCCAACCTGGGGAGGAAGGTAAGTGCACTACCCACCCTTCCCAGATTTGTGAATGGACTCTGTTTGGATTATCTGTTCCCCCTGGTCTGTTCCAGCGACTATCATTCCAGTGTTTTTTTTAGGTACAATAGACCATTTACACTTTGTTCAGTGTTGTTTACCCAGTTACATCTGGGACAGACTCTCCGGATTTGTGGTTTTTACCACACTGTTTTTGGCACTATCAGGTTACCTCATGTACTACCATTATATACAGGGTCACGATACATGTAGGGGCAATTCTGTATGCATTATTTTCTGCTTTGTTTATTCAAATCTATCCTACCTGTCTCTCATTGCGCTGGGAGATCTCTGTTTTGTTTACTATCCATAATATGGATTCAAGGGCGGACCAGACTGCTGCTAGTGCCATGGAGACAGGAGGGCAGACAGGGAGCAGGGACCAATCCAATCAGGCTTTGTATACAGCCAGCAGCCAACCACAGTACTGCACCATTGTACAGTACAATACAACATAGAAAATGTCCAGCAGTCAAACCCCTATCAACCCTATCATGGCACAAAAAAGAAAGAAATATGATGCAAGTTTTAAACTTAAAGTTGTAAACTTTGCCATGGAACATAATAATTGTGCTGCTGAAAGACAATATGGAGTAACAGAAAAGATGGTTCGGGACTGGAAATCAAATGAAAAAGCATTAAAGAGTATGCCAAGGGGTAAGTGTGCATTAAGAAGAGGCACCCCAGAACTCGAAAAACATGTAGCAGACATGGTGGCTCAGCATCGCCAAAACGGTTATGTGGTGATACGAAATGCAATACGCTTGTTTGCACTTCAGTGGGCCAAATCTAACCCAGATCACAGCAACAATTTTAAGGCCACTATATCCTGGTGTAGTAGATTCATGGCAAGGCATGATCTGGTACTAAGGCAAAAGACAAAAATTGCCCAAAAATTACCTGCAGATCTGGATAACAAAGTGGATAGTTTCCATCGATACGTAATACAACAGCGCACTAAACATGGCTATGCGTTAAGTAATATTGGAAATATGGATGAAACTCCAATGAACTTTGATATGATTGGAAATAAAACTGTCCATCAAAAAGGTGAAAAAACTATTTTGATAAAAACAACAGGACATGAGAAGTCAAGTTTTACAGTGGTACTAGCATGCACAGCTGATGGCAACAAACTGAAACCTATGATTATTTTTAAAAGGAAAACAACGCCAAAACTCAAGTTCCCTGCTGGTTGTTTTGTGCACGTGCATGAAAAAGGCTGGATGGATGAGGAGGGTGTGAAACTTTGGCTGGATAATGTATGGAGCAGACGACCAGGTGGTCTACTTCAAAAACGTAGTCTACTTGTGTGGGATATGTTCAGGGCTCATTTAACTCCCACCACCAAGGAAAGGCTTGCGAGAATAAAAACAAATGTAGCTGTTATTCCTGCAGGATTGACATCATTGGTACAGCCCCTGGATGTGTGCCTAAACAAGCCGTTTAAAGATCGCATTAGAGAACAGTGGAATGGACGGATGGTCAGCGGCGAAAAGTCATACACAAAATGAGGAAACATGCGTGCTCCACAGTTGGATGTTTTGTGCCAATTTGTCATAAAAGCCTGGAATGATATTGATGCACAAACAGTAATCAAGTCTTTCAAGAAGTGTGGAATATCAAATTCATTAGATGGTATGGAGGATGAGTATTTGTGGCAAGATGAAGAGGAAGCTGAAGCTGAGGCCACATCATCTGACACGGAATTACCGGTAGATCCATACGATGACTGCCTTGCAACTGTATCACAAGATGTCATTGATGAACTTTTAATATCAGATGACGAACAGGAGTTTGAAGGCTTTTAAAGGGAAACTGTCAAGCCAGCAAACTTGCTAGGGACCTGCCCGGCACTTGCTCTCTCCCTCTATTTGTTATCTTCCTTCTATCATTGACAGTTCCAGTTTGGTTAACAGCTTAGAAAACAAACAGCATGGTAGCTCCCATAGGTTTATTGTTCCATTTGTTTTATGTTTACTGTACATGTTTGATAACATACAGTCTTGTGACAGTTTTCCTGCATGTCATAAGCATTCGAATATAAATTAACATGTTGAAATCAAATCTGATGTTCTTTTACGTTTTATTTGGTGTGTGGAAGGTGTGTGAAAGAGGGGGTAGTCTTATACGGCGAGTATATATCAAACTCTATATTTTGAGTGGAAATGTTGGGGGTCGTCTTATACGCCCAGTCGTCTTATACGCCGGCAAATACGGTATATTTATTATATGTAAATGCTATTCATTTATTGCTGGGGTTGTCTGGAGGGAGGGGGAATAGGTTTATTTATTAAATGGGAATACTATTACTTTAATGTTGGGGCTGGAGGAAGGCTTAAGTATTAATTGTGGGTCCTATTGATTGGTTGGAATTTTCTAAATGTACCCATTTTTTCCCCCAAATAGGGCCCCCAACATTCCAGGATCCAGACAAGCGGCAACTAAAGAAACCAGTAGCCACAGGTGGTGAAAGTGACAAGAACAGGTAGGACAGCCTGTCAAATGTTTTGAGTCTAGGGGGACAATCACGATTTTTTGGTGACTGTTCTGCCCAATCTAAGGGGCAGGCCAAGACTGTGCACTCTTTATATACACACTGCATTCTTTATATACTACACTATGGTGCTAGCTGTCCTTCATGGGCTGACCACTCCCCCTCTAGTGTCTGGTCTCGCCTCTATCATGGCTGGCCACACCCCCTCTGGTGGGACCCTAGTGTTACAGTCCCCCAGTGGGACCTTCATGCCCCAGTCCGACACTGCATGTACCTTCATCATCATCATCATCATCAACATCATTATCATCAATTATATAGCACCACCAATTCTGCAGCACAGTATAGAGAATATTTGTCATTCGCATTAGTCCCTACCCCCATTGAAGCGTACATTCTAAATACCCTGACACACACTAGTGTTAATTTTTGTTAGCAACCAATGAACCTACCAGTATGTTTTTGGAGTGTGGGAGGAAACCGAGCACTTGGAGGAAACCCACGCAAACACGGGGAGAACATGCAAATGCCACACAGATGAGGCTATGGTTGGGAATCGACGTGGCTGCATGCACTCAAGCTTGCACACCCTTACTGCACATTGACTGTGTGCATATGCCCAGTCCCTTCCCTGTTCTGCCTCTGAAATCGTAGGCTGTAGGAAGATATATTTAGTTAATGTATTTAATAATATTTCTAAATCTGTGCATTCTAATAGGATTTTATATATACATATACACTGTGCAGTGTGTTGTGTCTGTTTGCATACGGCAAGTACCATATAGGCAGAGCGTACTTACACCCGTATTCAACTAGAAACATTTGTTGAGATCCTCTTCTTGTTGAATATGGGCATACCTGCTTGCATTTTCTGTCTGCTTTTTAAAAATGCTAATTTTAATCAAGCCCACTATACCAGTGTTGGTTAACCTGTGACACTCCAGGTGTTGTGAAACTACAAGTCCCGGCATGCTTTACCAATATATAGCAGTTTATTGTTGGAAGGGTATGCTGGTACTTGTAGTTTCAAAACACCTGCAGTGTCACACGTTAGCCAACACTGCACTATACCCAACATGGGACGATAAGACTATTATGCTTGTTGGCTGATTTCTTCTAATTAATAATTGACCTGTAAATGATGCAAGCAGCTAACTTTACCACCATCAATTGCCCTCATTTTTTAAACTTTTATTAACTCAGCTTTGGCTTTCAATGGATGTAGTGTTCTTCAGTTTTGTTGAACAAAAGTATTATGGTGTTATTCTGAATCTTTTGGAAAAAAGCAAATGTCAGTGAATTTGCCCATTATCATCTCTGGAAGATATCATTCATGAAACTTTGAGCAGGGGGATAACACAATCCAATATATATTACACAATATAACTATAATAACAATAATTAAAAAATTTATTCCATTCATGGAAAAACCAAAAGGAATTGAGTTCAGTGGAGATGTCAGAAACTCTAAGAAAATGGTATTTTATCTAACCCTCCATTATCAATACAATGAACGCTGTCATATAATTTTCTCACAAAGAGGATCTCACGTGACTTCAAATGTCCAAAGACCTTGTGGGAGATTTACTAAGAAACATACTTTTTGGGTGATTTCAAATCTGTCACAGCTCCAAACTGCAGTATTTAATATCCAGTGTTTTGAAGAGTGAAAATTCAAACAGCCAGCAATGTGTGGCGAGTTGAAAAGTCCCAAATTTCATGCAGTTTAGGCAAAACCACCAGAAAAACAACCAGTTTTAAAAGGCTGCTTGAACTACATAACTACAGTTAAATACATCAGTCAGTTACATACATCAGGCAGTTACATACATCAGGCAGTTACACACATCAGGCAGTTACACACATCAGTCAGTTACATACATCAATCAGTTAGTTACACACATCAGGCAGTTACACACATCAGTCAGTTACATACATCAGACAGTTACACACATCAGGCATTTATACACATCAGGGAGTTACACACATCAGGCAGTTACACACATCAGGCAGTTACAGACATCAGGCAGTTACACACATCAGGCAGTTACACACATCAGTCAGATACATACATCAGATAGTTATACACATCAGGCAGTTACACACATCAGTCAGTTACACACATCAGGCAGTTACAGACATCAGGCAGTTACACACATCAGGCAGTTACACACATCAGTCAGTTACATACATCAATCAGTTACACACATCAGGCAGTTACACACATCAGTCAGTTACATACATCAGACAGTTACACACGTCAGGCAGTTATACAAATCAGGCAGTTACACACATCAGTCAGTTACACACATCAGGCAGTTACAGACATCAGGCACTTACACACATCAGGCAGTTACACACATCAGTCAGTTACATACATCAGATAGTTATACACATCAGGCAGTTACACACATCAGTCAGTTACACACATCAGGCAGTTACAGACATCAGGCAGTTACACACATCAGGCAGTTACACACATCAGTCAGTTACATACATCAGATAGTTATACACATCAGGCAGCTACACACATCAGTCAGTTACACACATCAGGCAGTTACAGACATCAGGCAGTTACACACATCAGGCAGTTACACACATCAGTCAGTTACACACATCAGGCAGTTACAGACATCAGGCAGTTACACACATCAGGCAGTTACACACATCAGTCAGTTACACACATCAGATAGTTATACACATCAGGCAGTTACACACATCAGTCAGTTACAGACATCAGGCAGTTACAGACATCAGGCAGTTACACACATCAGGCAGTTACACACATCAGTCAGTTACATACATCAGATAGTTATACACATCAGGCAGTTACACACATCAGTCAGTTACACACATCAGGCAGTTACAGACATCAGGCAGTTACACACATCAGGCAGTTACACACATCAGTCAGTTACACACATCAGGCAGTCACAGACATCAGGCAGTTACACACATCAGACAGTTACACACATCAGTCAGTTACATACATCAGATAGTTATACACATCAGGCAGTTACACACATCAGTCAGTTACACACATCAGGCAGTTACATACATCAGTCAGTTACACACATCAGACAGTTATACACATCAGGCAGTTATAGACATCTGTGGGCAGCATGGTGGCTTAGTGGTTAGCACTTCTGCTTCACAGCATTGGGGTCATGAGTTTGATTCCCAACCATGGCCTTATCTGTGTGTAATTTTTATGTTCTCCCTGTGTTTGTCTGGGTGTTCTTCGGGTGCTTCGGTTTCCTCCCACACTCCAAAAATATACTATTAGGTTATTTGGTTTCTATTAATTTGCCCTTAGTCTCTCTCGTTCTGTGTGTGTGTAAGTTAGGGGATTTAGATTGTAAGCTCCAATGGGGCAGGTACTGATGTGAATGAGTTCTCTGTACAGCGCTACGGAATTAGTGGTGCTATATAAATAAATAGATGATGGTGATAACTATCTGGCCATTCATAACACAATACACTTATTAATTTTTAAAGCAATGCTTATTTATTTACTAAGGGGTCTAAAATAACTGATAATGATCTTATGGGGCAAAATTGTTTGATGAATATATTAGTGGCGGACAATATTATTTTAACATTATATTAATGGAGCAATATTATTTTCTAATGATATTTTGGGTGCAATACTATTTGATTGCTAATGGGGCAGTCATAATTTATTTATGACAGGGGCAAAACTTATTATTTCATGATGTGGGCACCATTTATAGTGCATGCTTGTGGCACTACATGTGCCAGCATGCACATGGATGCAAATACATGCTGGCACGTATAGTGCCACAAGCTTCACTAAGCCACACTTTACGGTTTTCACCCGGTGGTAAATTAAGACATGAGTAGAGCAAAGAGTGATAAGGTTGTAAAGGGTTATAATTATGTTTTTAAAGATGTGCTAAACTGTCATGGTTTGCTTAGCAGTTTAATCTGATAATTTATCACATGTTCTTTGTTTATTTAGAGACTAACAAACCAAACTAATGACCTTTGCAACCTGGCCAGCTATGCCCATTTATGTTGTATATTTATATTTGCTGAATTATATTATTTTCTGTTCATCTTTGACCATTTCTGTGTGATTTCCCAGTACACCCATGGGTTGAAAATTAATTTGGAAGTAACTGATCCTGCTGTTTTACTGCTGGTTTAACACTGTGCCGATCACCTCCTTCTTTTTATTATACTTTAGACAGTTTGCTGAAATTAAACTAGTTTTGCTAGAACAGCAGATGGTTTCAACACCTCCAGAATGCACACAGGTAGTTTGTGTCATTTTAGGCTTTTAGCACAAGTTAGAAAACAAGGAAAACTATTTCTGGTTATCATGGTCAGCAGTGGCTCTGAGGAAGATGTATATGTATATATATATGTAGGTGCACAACATGGGTGTGATTGCTGTGTTGTGAATAAAAGGATTGTGGGATCTGGTGGGTGTGGCTTCCAAGGATGATGACCAGTGACCACTGTTATCCAAATGGCCATGATTCATTTGTTAGCATTCCTATCTATTCTTCAGTTCAACAAACAAAATATGGCTTTTGTGTGGGCCCAAACAATTCCAGCACTTCAGGCACAAAAGTGACAGTCCCTGTCGCTGAAGTGCTTGGTTTGTTAAACTATGTGCATAGTCTTTTCAACATATAGGTAGGTGGGTGTGCCCAAGGACAATGCCATCTTGACTTGCACCATTTAACATTGTGCCCCCTCAATATATTTTAAATTAAGGGTGTGCACCGGCCACTTTTAGTGTTTTGGGTTTTGGGTTTTGGGTTCTGATTAGCTTGAGGTTTTGGGTTCTGATTTGTTTTGCCAAAACATCCGACGAAAGGTTTTGGTTCTGATTTATTTTTAAAAAAGCATAAAAAGTGCTAAAAAACAGTTTTGTGGTTTTTTTTTTCACTCCTACGCTATTATTAACCTCAATAACATTCAATAACAATCATTTCCACTAATTTCCAGTCTATTCTGAACACCTCACAATATTGTTTTTAGGCCAAAAGGTTGCACCAAGGTAGCTTGAGCACATAATGCCAAAAAAAGAGGTACAAGATGGAATTGTTCTGGGCCCTCCCTCCCACCCCTCGCGAGATTCAAAGCGAGACTTGGACGACAGAGCCTCGTTTTCAATTTTTTGCCCACCGGAAATATCCAAACAGTGCTCGGATCCCGTTTGGATCCGTACTGTTCGGGTGGGATCGGATTAGCGGAATCCGAGCCCGCTCATCTCTATTTGAAATGTCTACTAATGCCGCTGTCCGTAGTTGAGATTGTGTGTCCACTCTCGTCTTAATGAAGGAATGTGTAAATCTGCCATCATTGCATTTGCTTTCTCCAATTCATTAAAACAATTATTAACCAGTCTATATGGTTCTATAACTCCATCACATAGCATAAATTGTCAGTCATAATATCTCCATCTATACATGTATCCTTTCCCAGTGTCAAATTCTGTCTTCTTAATTCACAAAATGTGGACTTTAACTTGTATTGTCTTGTCAAAACAAATGTTTTTGGCAACCAAATCTGCATTAATGTCAGTTATACACTCTTACTTGTGTGGATTGACCAACTATTGGCCTATCTGAATTGTCTATTAGCTATATTTCTTACTCTTCACTAATATAAAGTATGCATATTATTTATACATTGCATATTTATATACATTCCATAATTATATATATGGGTCTTAGGGACTGACTCCACCACAAGTCGCGGGCAGTCCCCTTTATCCCTGGGTTGTGCAAGGTGACCCTCCCATTCAGGGCATCTATCACAGTCTGGGCCCGTTGATCACTCGGACGGGTCCCGGTTCGCTCACCTTGGGGGTCCTTCGTTGTCTCTCTCTCCAAGAAATGCAGCTGCTCCCTCGGTCCATGGCCATATTTGATTTCAGTATCCGCATGCGCAGCCGGTCGTTTTAACAGTTCCTATTCACTTCCATTGGCTGACGACTGCTGTTGGTTGCATTACTTAAGACACCTCTTTTTCTCTATTCATTGCCAGTTCTTTGAGTCTCTTCTAGAGTGTGGACGTTATTACTGGCTCCTGTATGCTTTGTCTGCTATCCTGTGCTACCAGCCTGCCAGGACCTGTAGTGTACTCCTGGCTGCAGTTCCGCTATCTCTTTTGCCCCAATACTGTGTACTCTATATTACCTGCATCCCTGCCTCTATATTGTACTCCTCCTAATCCAGCCCCAGTGCTCCCAAGCATTTCTAGACCCAAGTGTCCAATTAGCCGCAGATCATTATTCTCTCAAGTACCTGTACTGTCTATTGAATATTACCTGGACCTCTGCCTCGAATGCTGTACTCCTCCTGATCCAGCTTCAGTGCTCTCTAGCATTTCTGGACCCAAGTGTACTTTTAGCCACAGATCCTATTCTCTCCAGCATCTGTATTGCGTTCTGAATATCTCTCCTGTGCTTCCCAGCATACCCGGACCTAGTACTTACCTGGCCGCAGTTCCCAGTTCTCTTCAATACCTGTTGTCCTATTCAGTACATCATCTTTGATACTCAAACTTCTTTACTAGATTTCGCATAACACCAATTTGGAGGGCCGCGACCTGCGGCATGAAAGCAGTCAAGCCCATATCTCCTTGCGGGGGTCACTGGTGAAAACCTTTTGTGTCGTTAGACTCTGCGTCTCCCAGGAGGTTGTGCAAAATTAGGGAGGTTTAAGGGTCCTACCAGTCCCCGGAATTGTGTCAGCATTCTCAGCCAACCATACTAGGTCAGATACCACGCTCGAGCTTAGCCAAAAGGATGAATTAAAACTGACATTTCAATCTTAAACTGGACATTATATAACATTTATTTATGTAGCGACAGCAAATTACACAGCGCTTTACAATTGGGTATCTACTTTTCTAAATATCTACTGATGACTCTGTCCATCTAATGACATCTGATTGTTACTGCCTCATCACTCTCCATGATTAATGTTGTCTAATATTCCAAATTTTGTGTGTGTGCAGTGTTTCAACATTTTTATCTCTTGTATCTTACACTAAACTTTTTTTTGCTGTTTAATTTATCTAATGGAATTTCTTATCTTTAAACACCCCATACATTGCACCCCACACTACAAGTCTCCTTGTTTGATTCACAAGGACAGCATTACAGCACAGATCTACCTTACTTGTAGTACATAAGTAAAACAAGGTATTTGAAAACCCCGTTCTTGGCTACTGATGAATGCTCTGTCCATTGCATAGTACTAGTTTTTGAGATTTTTAACATGGGTGCAGTCCACCTTTGCCTATTTATTTTTATAATTGTCTAACTCTATTATTTCATACCACTGTCCATCAAATGACTTTGGCCTATTACTGTAGCTTCACTGTCTATGATGAATGTCCTGTAACGTTCAAAATGTTTTGTGTGCATAGTCTTTGAAGTTTTGCAGTATGCGTGCAGGCCACCTTCATCTATCTATCATCATCAACATTTATTTATATAGCGACGGCAAAAAAAGGAACACTTTTACAATTGGGTAGCTACATGTCTAAATATCTACTGATACCTCTGTAGTGTTTCAACATTTTTATTTCTTGCACCTTACACTAAATTTTGTTGTTGTTTAATTTACCTAATGGGCTTGCTTCAGTTGGTGGCATGGCATGACATTATTTTTGCTCTACATGTGGTCGGTGAATGTCAAAAATTCCAGAAAAAACCCTCACACGCAAAGACCTTTTTCCCCCCACTTTGCAGAGATGTCACTGAATAATCCTTAACAACTTCAAAAGCATTAAAAAAAAGTTTAGAATATAGTAGATCTTTTGGAGGTGTTCTGCTGCTGCTGGTCCTCACACACAAACACCCAGTTTCTTCCCACTTAATACAGGTGTCACAGTCCCCACACAAGACTACTTTCACTACTTAAAAACTTAAAATTTTAAAAGAAACAAATCACTTTCACTCAGAACCCCCCAATATATATATATATATATATATATATATATATATATATATATATATATATATATATATATATATATATATAATATAAATGTCTAGTGGCGTGTGTTAGTCTGTGTGTGTGGAAAAAATAAAAAATAAAACCAAGCTGCAGCGCCACCTGCTGGGCGGAGTTTTACACTGACCTACTAAATTCTTAGTGTGTGTGGAAAAAAAAATTCAGAAAGGGCTGAAATTTGGTATACTAAGATGTTTTTAATTTGTTAATTTAATTTGTTAATTGTTAAAAGTGTTTATAAAGATTTTAAAAAAATATATATATATTTCTTGAAGGAGAAGTGACAGTTGGGAGTGGTTGGTGGTTGCCGGGGGTGACAGTGGGGAGTGGTTGGTGGTTGAGGCCTGGGCTATGGCCCAAATGCATGACAAGAACCTTTTTAACACCTTAAGTAGCTTGATTTGACTAGAATGCATGAGTATCATGCAGGGGTTAACTTGTATATATATATATATATATATATATATATATATATACAAGTTAACCCCTGCATGATACTCATGCATTCTAGTCAAATCAAGCTACTTAAGGTGTTAAAAAGGTTCTTGTCTTCATCGCCACACACACAAGCCGCTAGGCTTTTATATATTAGATAATGCTAAGAATTAAGTAGGTCAGTGTAGTATATAACTCAGCCCAGCAGGTGGCGCTGCAGCTTGAGCACTCTGTCACCCGGTAGTTTTTTCCACACACACACACACACACTAACACAGCATGTGTGTTCATGAGGTAAAATTACCTCACGAAAATGAGTTTGAGCCCTCAACTCGTAAATTTAACCTTTACTACCCCTCCCACGGGGGGAAGGGGGGATGATGGAAGTTAACTGACTTCACTATTATAATTTTTTTTCAAATAATGTCAGTATACCAAATTTCAGGTCAATTGGATGAGTCCTTTCTGAGAAAATAGTTTTTTCCACACACACACACACACACACACACACACACACACTAACACACGCCGCTAGGCTTTTATATATTAGATAATGCTAAGAGTTTAGTAGGTCAGTGTAGTATATAACTCAGCCCAGCAGGTGGCGCTGCAGCTTGAGCACTCTGTCACCCGGTAGTTTTTTCCACACACACACACACACACACACACGCCGCTAGGCTTTTATATATTAGATAGATATATATATATATATATATATATATATATATATATATATATACATATTGTGACAGAGTCACTGGAAGGAGGCTAATGGCAGAGGTATGTGTCTTCCAGCATTGTGTACGTTAAAACACCAGGGTGAATGTGTAGATGTGTGGGTAAAGCTACCCACAGGGTATTTCCCTGCGCTAACAAAACATGGTAAGGGTCCATGGTGTTATGTATGGAGAAAGAGAATGGTGGGCTCCATACATTAGGCCCAGTTTTGGTCTTCTGATCTGACAGTCTCTAAACAGAATGATCAGGAGTTGCACCTTTGAGGTGCCTGTTAAAATGCAGCTAGAATATGCAAACAGTCTCAGACCTGTGGAGGAGGTGAGTTACCTCCTGAGACACTCTGCTGTGGTGAGCAATGATATGTTGAGTGTGTGTTTGGACACAAGATCCAACACCTGAGAGAGGGTGTCGATAAAATGTATTAGCTAGTAGTCAGACGGCTAAGATTTTGTTTATGTTTTGTTTTGTTTGCAAGCTGGTGAATAAACTAGCTGTGGCTTTTAACCTGAAACCTCTGGACTTGTGTGGTTTACAGCTGCTGTTAGTCGCCATCTTCCCCAGGAGATGGTACCCATTCCCTTGATGGTGTCACAATATATGTACATAGGAAAACTTTGGCGTGAGTTGGTCAACTTAACATATATTGCAATATGTGAAACTAACATTCCCTGTTTTTAATATAGAAAAGTATTTATCACACACACACACACACACACACATATATATATATATATATATATATATATATATATATATATATATATGTACATACAGCATATGCCAGAAAAAGCAAGCTGATTTTATGGATAAAGCATACATAGTTTGTTTAAAATATATGGGCACCTTAACATACCTATAACATTGCTGATACTACATTGTAATCAGTGCCATCTGAAATTGGCAAATTAAATTGAAACCATGTACAGATGGAGCAAATTTATTTGAGACAAATTCTGAATGTACTTGGACACACAGCACTAAAACACACAGTGTGTGTGTGCAGGTGGGGCCAATGATATTTACTTGATTGCTTTAAAAGTCATGTCAAGCCATCTGTGTCAAATAAACTTGCTTCTTCTATCTCAATGTCAGTCTCAATTAACTATGTATGCATAAACTGTAACAAATCAACCACATAATTGACCTCCTAGTAAAACCAACCTAACACCTTACCCAATATTACATCTTAACATTTTGCCAAGGTTATATGCATTCAAAAGAAGGTTTGCATAGTGAACATGTTTTGTTTGACACTGAGCCAAATGCTATTTTCTCTTTTATATATAAAATTGTAAGGCAGATCACAATGGGGATAAAACAGGATGTAAACAGTGAGCAACTCTGCATAAAATTAAAGTAAATAAAATCTCTTGGTACAATACAGTAATAAACAAAAACACCTACACAAAGTGAGGAATATGCAGCAAAACAGTAAACCATAAAATGAAGAACAATTGTAAAAAAATACAAACACACAGAACAAAAACGACCAGCAGTCCATATGTTTATACAAACACAATACATAGTAAGGGATTATACTAGTTCCAATAAGATATCCCAACTCTAATGAATAAATAACAGCAAAACCAATTAGTATCCTAGCATAACAAATGTTATTAAATAATATAAACAGCCAAGTGCATAAATCCGTTCTCAGAAATTCACCCTTTCAACTGATGCATTGACTAGTCAAAATGAGATTAAGGTAGTAAAAGAACAGGAGGACATCTTCTTATGTTCAAAAATGTTGAAATACTAAACTTCCTAGACATTGAATCCCAATCACCATAATTGCATTTACTGCTGTGCTACTGAATGATACTCGCTATTAGAAACAATTTTGTAGCATAAGCCTAATGATACAAGTCAATCTAACTGAGTAAGTCTCTAGGCATGAGGCTCACATGAGGGAGCATGACATGACCTTAGACAGGGAAGCTATCTGCCCCTCTGTCCCGCAAATACCCATCACAATAGCACTCATAATAAATGGCAACACACAAAGTAGTGCAGAGAATAACCCATAACCAATGT
Organism: Mixophyes fleayi; assembly: GCF_038048845.1. Lineage (NCBI taxonomy): Eukaryota > Metazoa > Chordata > Amphibia > Anura > Limnodynastidae > Mixophyes > Mixophyes fleayi. The sequence goes on from NC_134403.1 coordinate 270,990,933, forward strand.
GTGAAACACCACCCAGTCCAGTTCCCAGTGTTCTCCTCTAATATAACCATACAGTCTTGATTTTTTCAAAGGACAATGAATAAACTCAAACAAAGAGTGTGACAAAACCACCTTGAAGAACTACACATATGAACAACTCCATTGTTTTATTTCCCAAATATGTAATTTCTATTTCTTTCTCTTTTTCATCATTGTTTATTTTGATTGTTTATTATGTTGATTCTTTATTTTTTTATTTTTTTATTATCATCATAGCTATATTTAATTTATCATCTTTTTCTTTTACATCTTCTGTTTTTGTTTTGTAGAAACATATGTGCATATTAAACATATCCATGCCCCTATCAGATAAATGCACCCCATCCAGCCTGTATAACCTGGGTGTGAAGTCCGCTAATTCCCAGTATCAGATTGAAAATGATCCTATCACTCCTATGTACCCAGACACCCTTTTATTCACTTTTTGATACTTCTATTTTTAGTACTAGTGACCTGTCTCCAGTCTAGATGCTGTATCATCTCAGATTTAATTTCAATTAAAACCATATTGTCACAAAACTTACCTGCTCCACATGTCTGTGCTGCTGATTTCCTCTGCCTCTGTGTAGAGGTCAGCAATTGCTGATTCTGGTGGTCACATGATCATGGCGACATATTCAAACCTGTAGGGTATATGAAGCTTACTCTGACATGGCAGCTGTGTCAGAGCAACAGGTATTTATACCTAGACTGACTCCCTGTTATACTGTATTGCTGCTGACCTTGACTTCCCTTGTAATTCCTTCTTGGATAGTGCTTTTGTCTGTTAACCCCGGGTGTACCAGTCTTGCTTGTTTTGACCACTCTCTATCTGATCCTGATTTTGTACTGCACTATTGCCTGTGTACCAGATCATGGCCTGTTATTGGACTTCCCTTTTGCATACTGATTTCGTACCTCGCTACCGCCAGTGTACCAGTCCTAGGCTAGCTGACCTGCTTTTGTATTTACTTTTTCTCTGTTGTGTTATGCTTAATGGCTGATCAGAGGGCCACGACCTGTGTGTTTCTGGACGCAAAAGTCCTTGTAACGGTTCTTGGTGAAGACTGGGGCACCAGTTAGACTCTACGCCTCTGTATGGCCTGTGCTAAACCAAGCTAAAACGTGTATCCATCCCCCCAGGGTTCTCTTCCTGAGACAATTGTTACACATATCCTTGTAAATATTGACTGCCAACTTCACAAATTTTATTTGCCCTTTAATGTTTCCTCCCACATGAATTATTATTACATCCATTTTGTTCCCCTGCAGATTATTGACACTAATGGGATCACCATTACCAGTTCCACCATCACCAGTTCCAAGGTCCTGTCTCAAAGGCAACTTGGTCGTCCTTATTCATGCCCAGTCGGTGTATATATTAGTCCCTGAATATCCACACTTTGCACATCACATCCTTTGATAGTGGTGCAATCCATGCCTGTCTGTGCTGCTTCTGTGGCTGCTCCTATATACAGTGTGTATGCTGAAATGTGTCGCCACTACCCCCACATTACTCAAACTCAGCAAGCTTGCAAACCAATATCTGGTAACCCAGGTTCAGACTCCATGAATAAATTGCAGGCCAGGTAACTGTAGGCTTAAGTATACAGAATCCTGTGCCCTTTCTATAGGACATATTGAAGAACTGTATATCATTTTCATTTTAACCAATTATCCTTTGCCCAACCGATCAGTCTTTCACTCCTGATGACAAAGGATAACTCCCCTCTGCTCAGCTAGATATCAACACACTTATTTGTGCTGCCCTGGAGAATGCGAGTGCAAAAGCTGTCCTAAATAATGTTACCTCAAACATTGACCATCACAGTCGTCCTAGGATATTAATAATCAACTCCAACACTGCTGGTCAGTCTAACCCACCACCATTCTTCTTATATTAAATTGCCTTGTTACATCAGGCCATCCTAATGACTGCAAGGAAAATTATATACCTGACAACACTCTTTCTGCTGAGCTTGCTGCCTTGTTGTGTACCCTTGTTCTCTCATGTTCCATAGAAGTAGCTCAATAGCCCTTACTTGGACCTCTCCCAGGGATCATATCCCCTTAGCCTGTGCAAAAGCTGCCCAGGCATCCTAGTGTCTGCGGTAAGTGGTCCAATTGTTCTGAACTAAGGAGGTCTGAATCAACTCTACACACCTGTGATTGCTAACTCCCAAAGGTGAGCAGAGCATTTGTCAGGGACAGCATCTGCCTGTGAAGTCAATATGTGAAATTCAAAAAAAGTGCACCTGGATAGGTTTGAAGTAGACGGATTACTTTATGATGTTACAAAGGAAAGGATCGAATATCCATTTAGAAACAAATTTAAGGGCAAATCCAAATTCAATCCGATTTCAGTTAAAGGACCAGATATAGAATGTTTTTATCAAATCACCTTAGATATTTTTAAGACAATCTGTGATAAACCAAAAAATAAATACTCTAATTTAAGTATTTCAGAAAAAAGAGCTTTGAAGGAATTAAAGAACGATACCTCTATAGTAATACGCTCCGCTGATAAAGGAGGCAGAGTTGTGGTTCAAGATCGGAAAGACTATATGAAAGAAGCACATAGACAGATCAATAATAGATCCTTTTATGAACAACTGAATGAGAATCCCACTACTATCTTTCAAAAGGATTTAAAAACACTGTTGGATTCAGCTTTAGAACGTAATATCATAAATAGAGGCGAACATAGATTCCTTTTTCCATTATATCCTTTAACTGCAATATACTATCACTTGCCGAAAATACATAAAAAATATAATTTCACCACTGGGAAGACCTATAATATCAGGGATAGGGTCACTCACCTCCGCATTATCCTTTTATGTTGACACTTTTTTGCAACCGAGAGTTGCAAAACTAAAGTCATATATTCCGGGACTCCATGCATCTAATGGAGATGATGAAAGATTTAGAGTGGAAGGAGACTTATGCTTTTTTAACTCTTGATGTGGAGTCCTTATACAGTAACATCCCACACAATAAGGGCATTGAGGTGATTAAGAAGGTTGTGACTAATGATCCTCATTTAACTATGGAACATGGACGTTTCATTGTGGATTCAATACATTACATACTCTCACATAATTATTTTTTGTTTGAACAGAATTATTATCTACAAGTTATGGGGACGGTCATGGGGACCAGGTTCGCGCCGAGCTACGCCAACCTATACATGGGTTCCTTCGAGGAGACCATTGTTTGGGGAGGTGGGTTGGGCGTGGACCTGGTCGTCTATGGTCATTATATTGACCAGCTGTTTGTCATTTGGGAAGGAGGTAAAACCCGAGCCCAGGCCTTTGTAGCGGCATTAAATGTCAATAATTACAATTTATGATTTGTCAGCCGCTACAACCAGATAGATATGGATTTTTTGGATTTACAGTTTTCGGTTAGGGATGGGAGGTTGGAGACGTCTACTTTAAAGAAAAAGGTGGACATAGCCAACTACCTACACTACAAAAGTGCACACTATAATAAATGGAAGAACAATATACTGAAAGGCAATTAATGCACCTTAAAAAGGAAATGCACTTCTAGAGCAGTTTTTGATATACAGGCAAGAGACATGTTGAACGATTTTAAGGAGAGATGTTATCCAGAACATCTACTCAGCAAATCTTTGGAGGAGGTTAATAATATGAATAGGGATACTATGCTGAAAAAGAAAATACCCTTAGAATCTGTAGAGAGATAAACTAAAGATACTCTACCGGCTATTGCTTTTATTTCAAAGTATAACAAAAAAAATCTATGGTGATAAAAAACATCATTAAAAAGATTTATCCTATTCAATGACAGGACAACATACTTAGGAAATTACTACCAGACAATCCCATAGTGATATTTAAAAGAAACATTCATTTAAAGAACATCTTAGCCCCTAGTCTCCTCAAGAGGGATTCAATAGAATCTTTAGGACAGCCACAATTATGTAACTGCTTTCCTAATGGAATAGAGGGTTGCTATAAGTGTGGACAGTGGGGCGGTGGTCACAGGAAGTCGGAACGCGAGTCCCGTTGCCTCACTTGCACTCATTTGGACAATAGAACAAAAGAATTTATTCATATGGACAGAAAATATAAAATTAAAGGGTTTATTAACTGTAATACATGTTACATTATATATATATATATATATATATATATATATATATATATATATATATATATATTGAGATGTAGCTGCAAAATAATTTATGTAGGGAGAACGACAAGATCTCTTAAAATTAGATTCTTGGAACACAGAAGAAATATTGTCAACAAAAAGATGAATCATAGTGTTTCCAGACATTTCAATTTGGTGCATGATGGGGATATTAAAGACTTGTTCGTATGTGGAGTGGAACACATAAAAAGTACCCTTAGAGGTGGTGATCGATATAAGATGGTATGTACTCAAGAGGTTATTTGGATTCAACAATTAGATACATTAAAACCTACAGGACTAAATGAGGTGGGTGAACTAAATGAGGTTTTTATCTAGTGATCCACATATATATCTATGTATATATCTCTCTCTCTCTATATATATATATATATATATATATCTATATCTCTCTCTCTCTCTCTCTCTCTCTCTCTATATATATATATATATATATATATATATATATATATATATTGATCTATATCTCATTATATCCTTCCTCCGTTTCTTGGAATCTGTTTCCTTTATTATATTGGGTTTAGTGTGATTTGAGACTGATTCCGTAGTCAACCCTGGTTTAATATTCATCTACTTATGTGAAGGTTGGAAATATTATTGCACACTAGTTTAGGTGTGCAGGATACATTTATATAGGTGAATGTGTTAAATTAACTTTTTTTAAGGAAGGTTGATATACAGTGTCAGTATAGATAGAAACATCAAGACTAATGAATTATCAATTTGTTATTTTTATTATATCCATTTACGTTTTATGATATATCAATTTACATATGTTTTATATATATATATATATATATATATATATATATATATATATATATATATATATATATATATTATTACTAATTATTTATATATATTTTTATATGAACATATATATATACATATATATATATATATACATATATATATATATATATATATATATATATATATAAAGATATATTATTTACAAATTGATTTTATAGAATACATGTAGTATTATAGATTTATATCTAATCCATGTTAGTTTTAAATTTATATATATATATATATATATATATATATATATATTTCTGAATCCACGTATGCTGATTATAACTCTGTTATGTTGAATATGATGGTTGAAGTCCTTAAATGAAAATAAAATATATATAGGACGAGATTACCATATGTTTTATCTTTTTTATATATTGTATTGGTTTATTTTCTTTTATAATGGTGATCAAATGGTTAACTCATTAATGAGATAATTATATGCAGACTTGGTGTCACGACTAGTATAGCGTACCTGCTATCGTTGGCACTACTCGGAGGAAGGCGCGGAGTCTAACGTGCCCCTGGTGTTCACCAGGGACCCCCGCAAGGAGGTATGGGCTTAGCTGCAGGAAACACGCAGGTCGCGGTCCTTCCACGAGTCAGATAGCGAAGCACGAGAGGAATGTCAGACAGGCAGGTTCGGCAATGCAGGTACACAAGGAGAATCCGAGCGGGGTGTGAATCAAGCCGGGTCGATAACGTTCTGACAGCGAGGTACAAAAGGGAGATCCAAAAGGGGTAGTCAAGGCAATCCGGGTCACAATGGTCACAGGCAAACGGCAATAAACTGGAGGAAAGCAAGGGTCAGGAAACAGATAAACACAGGAACACTGGAACGCTGGAGGACAGGAAAGGACCTAAAACTCTGGCACAGGAGGTGAGGTCAGAGGGACTTAAATAGTGCTGCTAGCCAATGCCCTCAGCACTAGTAGTGCTGTCATAGCTGTAGCGCCGTAGCACTAGTCATCCTGTAGCGCCGTAGCGCTCTCTTCAAGCAGCGTCCCATTGCCTAGCAACGGGGACGCTTCTGGGTCTGAGCTGGCCGGCCGGGCGGAAGGGGAAGTGATGCGTCTGGTTGCTAGGCAACCAGACGTTCTGTGTGGACGGGCGGGCGGCCGCCGAGCGGCGCCTGACACTTGGGATCTTCGGCTTTAATAGCAGAATAATCTGACAGGCTATATAAAGAGCTCTATTCCGAACATGTTTCCACTTCCTCTGATGAAATCATCTTTGTATGATGAAACGTGTCAGGATTTATCAGGCATAAACTACTGTCCACTTGCTTGAAGTTAACCTATATCATTGGATGTAATAAATAGGATTGTTAGCCATCTTAGAACAGTCCTAGGATTTAAAGAACTGTGATTATGGGACTGAGCTGAGCTATTTGTGTACTCTGGATTGTGACTCATTGCACCGTTGGTCGTATTGAACCAACGCGGCGGTTTAGACGGTTTATTGGATGACTCATTAATATTTAAATCACCTGATCAGCGTCTAAGGAATAAGAAAGTTACAGTATTTATATACTTTATACATTACATTGGTATCAATTGCTAATTTTACCGGACTTCCTATTTAAGGTGTGAACCATCGGGTAGTGTTCTCCATTCCATCGTGTTACACAGTTACATTCTGACGGGCAGGGGAGAAAGAGTCACCGTCTAAATAATTTCTGTTACAACCACCAAATGAATGAATGAATGAATCTAATACTTGCATAAATTGCCGGATTCATGCTCTTCATAAAGTAATAAAGTACATTTATGCATTCTTCAGCATGGAATTATTCTATCCGGGGACTTTATACAAGACTAATTCTTTGTGTCTAATTACTGTTATACAGTGACGTTAAATATTAGCCGATTTAGCTTGACCCACACATTTTGTATGATATATGATTGCAAGTGGATATGTTACTATCAGTGCACTGATATATGTTTTGGATAATGTTTTAATTTGAGTTTTGTTTATTAAATGTGAGTTTGATCAACTACATGGATTCAGTCATTACAGGTATTGACTGTTATTTCAGCACTGAGTATAGTTTTTATTTAGTTACCTTTTAGAACTCACAGATTCTTCTTAGCTGCAGGGTAACAGACACATACCTAGTTATTATTAAGACTTGAGTGTTACAGCGCTGAGATTATATCTCTTTTTTTGTTTTAGTTTAGAACATCTGTTGGTTTATTAGAAATCCTATGGGTCTGATTTTTCTCTTAATCGAGTATCTCCATTCCCAGCATCTAGCACTCAAGCTCACAATAAAGTCACCACTGAAGACTATTTAGCCAACCGGGGATGTTCTAAGCATCCACTACCACCTCATTATCAAGCCTAGACCCCACCTACCTATTCATTGGCTCTTTATACCATAGTCCTACTGCCACTAATACATTAAACATAAACTGTATACTGCCGCAACTACCAAAACTCTATACTCCTTGCTGCAGCTGTACATAGCTATACCTCATTATAACTCTCTCTTTTTAAGTAACAGACCTACCTTTGCATCTTCCCTTCAACTGTCCTCAGTTATATTTTCCACTACTATAAAGCATATTGCCATAATTTTAGTATTTCAAAGGAATATCGTAGCATATTTGGTAAACACTGACTAGGCTTACCACTGTTTAGTAGTTTTATCCAAAGACCACATCAATGTTAATTCTGCAGGTGGACTTTTCCCTTTATCAATCTATTTAAAAAGCATTAATGTGTCATAATAACAATTTTTTAAACATTTTTTCTGAGATAATGTTTGCATGCTCAGTACAAGCAAGGGCCATTACTTTCTATTGTTAAAGTATTATCATTATAGACAATGGAGCCATTAATTTCTATGTGGAAACTACTGTTATTGAATCAATAGGAAGAGAACTGGAGTCAATGGAGCAGTTGTCAAAGTAACAAGGAAAATAATTTCCATTCCCTTGGTTCTATACTTTACATTTTTTTATTGAATAATTTTGTCAATATCATTTGCCCTCTGGACAATCTACTTTTTTTTCTTTTTGTCCAATGTTTTTTCTATACATATTCAAATTTTGTCCATTATGGCCAAATGATTTTCAACTCAGTGTTGCATTTTAGACAGTAAAAATTGACTTTACAGTACAAAATGTGGATTTCCACAGAAGTCTCCCAAGGATTTAATGATTTTCAATCTTTTTTAAAGGTGAAGTGAGGTAGGTAGTTTTATGTGTGATAACTCTACTATTTCAATTCTTCTATATAACCTTTGTATATACAATGCCTTGACGTGAGCCTCTGCCAAAAGAAGCTGCAGATTGACAATGTGGAAGAGCCCTAGACTAGACAAGCTTTATGATTGAAATATATGAATAAAAATTAGAGATGAGCGCACTCGGATTTCCTGAATCCGAACCCACCCGAACGTTGCCGATCCGAGTCGGATCCGAGACAGATCCGGGTATTGGCGCCAAATGAAAACTTGAAACCGAGGCTCGGAGCCATAATCCCACTGTCGGATCTCGCGATACTCGGATCCTATAAATTCCCCGCTAGTCGCCGCCGTCTTCACTCGGGCATTGATCAGGGTAGAGGGAGGGTGTGTTAGGTGGTCCTCTGTCCTGGTAGATCTCGTGCTGTGCTGTTTAGTTCTGTGCTGTGCTGTGCTGTGCTGTGCTGTGTTCTGCAGTATCAGTCCAGTGGTGCTGTGTGCTGTGCTCTGTCAATTTTGAGTTTAGTGGTGCTGCTGGGTCCTGTGCTGTGTCCTGTTCAGTCCAGTGGTCCTGTGTCCTGTGCTCTGTGCTTCTAAGGGCATAGTTATTTCCCCATTATTCCCAAGTGTTTAAAAAATTTAAAAAAAGTTATAAAAAAAATACAAAAAACTAATTAAAATTTTTTTTTTTATTACAACCAAATTTGCAAAACCAATCCTGCAGTATAAGCCCATTGGTACCGCAATATTACCAAGTTCCCACATTCAGCAGTAAAAGTCCAGTGGTACTGCAATATTACAAAGTTCACACATTCTGCAGTATCAGTCCAGTGGTGCTGTGTGCTGTGCTCTGTCAATTTTGAGTTCAGTGGTGCTTCTGGGTCCTGTGCTGTGTCCTGTTCAGTCCAGTGGTGCTGTGTCCTGTGCTCTGTGCTTCTAAGGGCATAGTTATTTCCCCATTATTCCCAAGTGTTTAAAAAAAATTAAAAAAATTAGAAAAAAAAATTTTTAATTTTTTTTTTAAAAAAAAAGTAATTATAACAAAATTTGCAAAACCAATCCTGCAGTATAAGTCCATTGGTACTGCAATATTACCAAGTTCACACGTTCTGCAGTATCTTGTGCTACATATAAATGGAGACCAAAAATTTGGAGGATAAAGTAGGGAAAGATCAAGACCCACTTCCTCCTAATGCTGAAGCTGCTGCCACTAGTCATGACATAGACGATGAAATGCCATCAACGTTGTCTGGCAATGCCCAATCTCCTAGTACAGGGCATTTAAAATCCAAAAAGCCCAAGTTCTCAAAAAGTAGCAAAAAGAGAAACTTAAAATCATCTGCAGAGAAACGTAAAGTTGCCAATATGCCATTTACGACACGAAGTGGCAAGGAACGGCTTAGGCCCTGGCCCGTGTTCATGACTAGTGGTTCAGCTTCACCCAAGGATCTTAGCCCTCCGCCTCCTCCCCCCCCTACAAAAAATTTAAGAGAGTTATGCTGTCAGCAACAAAACAGCAAACAACTCTGCCTTCTAAAGAGAAATTATCACAAATCCCCAAGGCGAGTCCAAGGGTGTTGGTGGTTGTCAAGCCTGACCTTCCCATCACTGTACGGGAAGAGGTGGCTCGGGAGGAGGCTATTGATGATGTGGCTGGCGCTGTGGAGGAACTTGATGAGGATGGTGATGTGGTTATTGAAAATGAGGCACCAGGGGGGGAAACAGCTGATGTCCATGGGATGAAAAAGCCCCTCATCATGCCTGGTCAGAAGACCAAAAAATGCACCTCTTCGGTCTGGAGTTATTTTTATCCAAATCCGGACAACCAATGTATGGCCATATGTAGCTAATGTAAAGCTCAAATAAGCAGGGGTAAGGATTTTGCCCACCTAGGGACATCCTCCCTTATACGTCACCTGAATAACTTTCATTGTTCAGTGGTAAGTTCAGGAACTGGGGCTAGGACCCTCATCGGTACAGGGACACCTAAATCCCGTGGTCCAGTTGGATACACACCAGCAACACCCTCCTCGTCAACTTCCTCCACAATCTCCATCAGATTCAGTCCTGCAGCCCAAGTCAGCAGCCAGACTGAGTCCTCTTCAATACGGGATTCATCCGAGGAATCCTGCAGCGGTACGCCTACTACTGCCACTGCTGCTGTTGCTGCTGTTAGTCTGTCATCTTCCAAGAGGGGAAGTCATAAGACCGCTAAGTCTTTCACAAAACAATTGACCGTCCAACAGTCGTTTGCCATGACCACAAAATACGATAGTAGTCACCCTATTGCAAAGCGTATAACTGCGGCTGTAACTGCAATGTTGGTGTTAGACGTGCGCCCGGTGTCCGCCATCAGTGGAGTGGGATTTAGAGGGTTGATGGAGGTATTGTGTCCCCGGTACCAAATCCCGTCGAGATTCCACTTCACTAGGCAGGCGATACAAAAATGTACAGAGAAGTGCGATCAAGTGTCCTAAGTGCTATAAAAAATGCGGTTGTACCCACTGTCCACTTAACCACGGACATGTGGACAAGTGGTTCTGGGCAAACGAAGGGCTATATGACTGTGACAGCCCACTGGGTAGATGCATCCCCTTCCGCAGCAACAGCAACAGCTGCATCAGTAGCAGCATCTACAAAATGGCTGCTCGTGCAAAGGCAGGCAACATTGTGTATTACAGGCTTTAATAAGAGGCACAACGCTGACAACATATTAGAAAAACTGAGGGAAATTATCTCCCAGTGGCTTACCCCACTTAGACTCTCATGGGGATTTGTGGTGTCAGACAATGCCAGTAACATTGTGCGGGCATTAAATATGGGCAATTTCCAGCACATCCCATGTTTTGCCCACACCATTAATTTGGTGGTGCAGCATTACCTCAAGAGTGACAGGGGTGTGCAGGAGATGCTTGCGGTGGCGCGCAAAATTGCTGGACACTTTCGGCATTCAGCCAGTGCCTACCGCAGACTAGAGGCACATCAAAAAACCATGAACCTGCCCTGCCATCACCTCAAACAAGAGGCTGTGACACGCTGGAACTCCACCCTCTGTATGCTGCAGAGGATGGAGGAGCAGCAAAAGGCCATTCATGCCTACACAGCCACCTACGACATAGGCAAAGGAGTGGGGATGCGCCTGAGTCAATTGCAGTGGAGACTGATTTCCGTGTTGTGCAAGGTTCTCCAGCCGTTTGAATTTGCCACACGAGAAGTCAGTTCCGACACTGCCAGCTTGAGTCAGGTCATTCCCCTGATCAAGCTGTTGCAGAAGCAGCTGGAGAAAGTGAGGGAGGAGCTGTTAAAGCATTGCGATCCAACAAAGCATGTAGCTCTTGTGGATGAAGCCCTTCGTACGCTTTGCCAGGATCCGAGGGTGGTCACTCTTTTAAAGTCCGAGCAATACATTCTGGCCACCGCGCTCGATCCTCGGTTTAAAGCGTATGTTTTGTCTCTGTTTCCGGCGGACACAAGTCTGCAGCGGTGCAAAGACCTGCTGGTCAGGAGATTGTCCTCTGAAGAGGACCGTGACATGCCAACAGCTCCACCCTCATTTTCTTCCACATCTATGGCTGCAAGGAAAAAGCTCAGTTTTCCTAAAATAGCCGCTGGCGGGGATGCTGATAACATCTGGTCCGGACGGAAGGACCTGCCAAACATTGCAGACATGTCTACTGTCGCTGCATTGGATGCTGTCACAATTGAAAAAATGGTGGAGGATTATTTTGCTGACACCATCCAAATAAACATGTCAGACAGTCCATATTGTTACTGGCAGGAAAAAAGGCAGTTTGGAAGCCCCTGTACAAACTGGCTCTATTTTACCTGAGTTGTCCCCCTTCCAGTGTGTACTCAGAAAGAGTTTTTAGTGCAGCGGGGAACCTGGTCAGTGAGCGGCGAAGGAGGTTGCTTCCTCAGAACGTTGAAAAAATTATGTTTATAAAAATGAATAATCAATTCCTCAATGAAGTACAGCACTGCCCTCCAGATAGTACAGAGGGACCTGTGGTTGTGGAGTCCAGCGGGGACGAATTGATAATGTGTGAGGAGGAGGAAGTACACACTGTAGGGGGAGAGGAATTAGAGGTTGAGGATGAGGACGACATCTTTCCTCAGTAGAGTCTGTTTAGTTTGTACAGGGAGAGATGAATTGTTTTTTTGGTGTGGGGGCCCAAACAAAGCAATCATTTCAGCCACAGTTGTTTGGTAGGCCCTGTCGCTGAAATGATTGGTTTGTTAAAGTGTGCATGTCCTATTTCAACAACATAAGGGTGGGTGGGAGGGCCCAAGGACAATTCCATCTTGCAACTCTTTTTTTGGCATTATGGGACCATTCAACAGTCAATTGCCATGTTCAAAAAGTAAAAGAAAATGTCAACAAATTCAAAAAATTAAATAAAAAGTTAAATGCCCTGTCATTATTTAAAACAAGAGGTATTGACGTGCTAGAATTAGTGTAGTGTTAATATGTTATAAACACTACACTTGGAACTTGGAGGAGGTATTGTGGCCCCGGTACCAAATTTAGTACCGGGGCCACCCCACTACGCAGTCCAGATACTTGTTTGGTGGAATTCTGACCAGTTGAGGCAGGGTGTATTTATTATATTGTGGCCCCGGTATCAAATTGGGTATCGGGGCCACCCCACTACGCAGTCCAGATACTTGTTTGGTGGAATTCTGACCAGTTGAGGCAGGGTGTATTTATTATATTGTGGCCCCGGTATCAAATTGGGTACCGGGGCCACCCCACTACGCAGTCCAGGTACTTGTTTGGTGGAATTCTGACAAGTTGAGGCAGGGTGTATTTATTATATTGTGGCCCTGGTGTCAAATTGGGTACCGGGGCCACCCCACTACGCAGTCCAGATTTTTTTTTTGGTGAATTCAGACCCGTGGAGGGTTTTTTATTAACTATATTGTGGTGACCACTCCTCTACGCAGTCCTGATACATTTTTTGGTGCGATTCATACAAGTTCAGGGTTTTTAAATTATATTGTGGTGACCACTCCTCTACGCAGTCCAGGTACATTTTTTGGTGCGATTCAGACCAGTTGCTGGTTTTCTTATTATATTGTGGTGACCAGTCCTCTACGCAGTCCAGATACATTTATTGGTGCGAATCATACAAGTTCAGGGTTTTCTTATTATATTGTGGTGACCACTCCTCTACGCAGTCCAGATACATTTATTGGTGCGAATCATACAAGTTCAGGGTTTTTAAATTATATTGTGGTGACCACTCCTCTACGCAGTCCAGGTACATTTTTTGGTGCGATTCATACAAGTTTAGGGTTTTTAAATTATATTGTGGTGACCACTCCTCTACGCAGTCCAGGTACATTTTTTGGTGCGATTAAGACCAGTTGATGGTTTTCTTATTATATTGTGGGGACCACTCCACTACGCAGTCCAGAAAGATACCTCGTTGCAACGTTTTGGACTAATAACAATATTGTGAGGTGTTCAGAATACACTGTAAATTAGTGGAAATGATTGTTATTGAATGCTATTGAGGTTAATAATAGCGTAGGAGTGAAAATTAGCCTTTTTTAAAAAAAAATCCGAATCCAAAACCTTAAATCCGAACCAAAACCTTTCGGCAGGTGTTTTGCGAAACAAATCCGAACCCAAAACATCAAGAAAATCCGAATCCAAAACTCAAAACACGAGACACCGAAAGTCGCCGGTGCACATCCCTAATAAAAATAGATTTTATATTTTCAAATTACTTTTCAACCTTGAATGCACTTGTCATATAAAATAATAATTTACGTTATATTGACCACTGTGAAGCTGTAATTACTTTAGTGTTGGGATTACATTTGGAGCCTCAGATATGTAGAAAATAACCGGGGTGTTTATGATTTCTGAGAATGAGATCATCATCATCAGCAGCTATTTATATAGAGCCACTAATTCCATACAGAGAACTCACATCAGTCCGTGCCCCATTGGAGCTTACAGTGTAAATTCCCTACTAGTATGCTTTTGGAGTGTGGGAGGAAATTGGAGCACCCGGAGGAAAACCACGCAAACACGGGAAGAACATACAAACTCCACACAGATAAGGCCATGGTCGGGAATTGAACTTGTGACCCCAATGCAGTGAGACAGAAGTGCTAACCACCAAGCCACAGTGCTGCCCCCATAAGATGTGCTTTGAACTTCATGAAGAGTTAGCTGAAAGAAGCGGCTCAAATCTAGAACAAACAATAGAGCGGTAGAATAGGAGCTTTGAGACATGGATGTAATTTATAGTTTGAAAAAAAAAATTCTTCTGGCATTCCTAAGTGCAATTACTGAATAATATCTAGTTAGGCCACTTACTTCATATTCAACGTTGTAAGGCAGAAGCAGAATTCAAAAGAGCAGTAGAGAAAAATAGTCATAATAATTAAAAATAGAACCAGGACAAGTGGAGAAGTCTTTATTTTTCTCTATATCTTTCTCTGTGCTTGATGTCACTGAACTTGGATGCACACTCATTGTGTACAATTTGCACCTATAGCACTGAAAATGATCACCTGGTGCAGCACAAATATACTTTGCAATTTACTGAACTTGTACCTGTTTGCTATTTAGCTTACTGAGGGCCGGTATTGGCCCAAAGGTGTAAAAGTGCCTAGGCTGTGGGTCATCTTGAATTGTGGGCGATGCAAGAGTTAATATCTTAGCTTGTGTGTAGTTGCCAGGTGCTGGCCAATCAGAAGAGGCTACAGGGGACGGTCTGAGACATAGGGAGGTTATATCAACTTAAGTCTATGTGGTGTTTCTTCATCATGCCACTGACAATTGTCTCACCCGGCCTAGAAGTGTCAAGGGCCATGGGTTGCCCGATTTTGGAATTAACATTGGCTGGGAGCTGATTGGTTTATGCTTTTCGCCACTAGTGAAATTGATTTAAATCAATACATTTGTGACCCTTCTTCACAAAGCAAGACTCCTGTGCTGTTATTTTTTAGGTAAAAAGAATGAGT
Source organism: Mixophyes fleayi (assembly GCF_038048845.1). Classification (NCBI taxonomy): domain Eukaryota; kingdom Metazoa; phylum Chordata; class Amphibia; order Anura; family Limnodynastidae; genus Mixophyes; species Mixophyes fleayi. Next base: position 271,006,102 of record NC_134403.1, read on the forward strand.
GTCAGGGTACATAATGCGAAGGGAACATTGGACCAACTGCTAGGTGGCTTATCAAATTTGGGAGTAAGGCTTACATGGAAACAAATATCCAAAATATTATGAGGAAAATGATAGCTTTTATTTAATGTGTATGCAGCTACTATGAAACATATCATCCATGACCTAATCATTCAACCTACACATAAAAACTGTGAAGAAAACTATCTTAAAAAAAAAATAATAATAATTTGCAGCACTGGGATTGAAAATGAAAACATAGTCGCTATGAGACCAAACAACAGGCCACAGGTTGCCTTGTTAGTGTTACAAAAACAGTTAGAACTAACTAATGGTATTCACTGATAGAGGAAAGAAACGTTAGATAAAATATTGCAGTATCGCCAGTGGGATATAAATTATTTACTGGCCTGGACATAGAAGCGACGTTGTGGCTCACCAAACAGCAAAGACAAAGCCCATGAAGGTCAGCTGAGAAATTATTATTGTTGAGGTTGCTGAGTTCAGACCTACAGTATTTGTACAAAGTCAAAGTTTAGATTCTACTGCAGGATAGAAATATAGACGTGCGTTTGCAGAAAGTTGCCTTTCTTCACCAAAACTTTTATGAAAGTGTCACTGCTTGTCACAGCAATAAAAGTATTGGTACCACTTTACCTGAAGTAGTGAAACACTGCCTCACGAAATGCGTGGGTGGTGGCACTCTAGGGTAGTGATTTGTTCTGCAACACACTTTAACTACGAAGAATCATGGTGGATTTAATCCTCTGTATATTGCCTACTACTATTGGTTTATTGTGAGTGCATTACCATGTATTATTGCATGTTATAAAAAGGTGCTGCATTATATTTTTATATTATTTTAGAATACACATCATCACCATTTACTGTGGTGGATCTGAAAGATGTTTATTAGATGAGAAATACATTTACAGTAATGTATTTGTTCAGATTGATTCACTTTATGTTTATACTGAACTTACGACAGTTTGCATAGCGCAAATATGCTCTGCACATGCCCATAATAATTATGTACGCAGATGCTGTAAAGCAGTCTTGGGTGTGTCTGGCATTTGTGCCTCCTTACAACTGGAGAGGCGTAATACAGGTTGAGTACAGTAATTGTATGTTCACGCAAATGATGAAGATGAAGCCGGATGCATATTTAGATATGTATCGTTCTGCATGTGGGTGGAAATACGCTATTTTTGCTTGTACTTATTTCTAGTAATTTACGCACATTTTGCGACCAACTCTGCATCAGCCCCTATGTTTTCATCTTGTCTTTTTATTTGAGCTCTGCTTCCCATAAGGAGATGCATCTCTTGCTGGCAACAAATACATGCTAGAAATAGATGAGCAACTTTATTTTTTGATTTTTTTTTTTAATAACATAAATTGGAATTTTCACATCTTTAAAGAAGAGTTGTATTATGCATTTTTTAGGTGAGTGCATAACTTATATTCAAGAATCTCTGGAACAATATAAAAATAATAATAATAATAATAATAATAATAATAATAATAATAATAATAATAATATAATATACAGTACACAATACATATTTTCCGATGTGGATTCTTCCAAGTTGTTTTAATTTCATCTGGAGCCAGCTAGGAGCTTTTTCATATCGTAGGTAGCAATCTGTTGGGCTTATCTATATGCACTATAAGGTTAGTTTTCTGTAAATGGTTATTTGAATCACTGGGCACTATTTCTTGATTTTGTATTATTTGCATTGTAATCAGTGTTGCAGTGACAAGACATTTGTCCATGTTGTGAGGTCACGACTACTTTTTCACAATGGTTTACACCCCTATACACTGATCTTGGCAGAGAGTTGACTCTAAGGGGCGTATTCATTTTACCGTATAAAGGGTAATATTTTTCGAGCGCTCGTTTTTCGCCGGTCACGGCAAACAATTGAATACGCCCCTAAATGACAAAAGTTTTTATTTTCTAAGTTTTTTCTATGAAGTTTTGGATTCACAAATGTATCACTGTCTGTGTTCTTAAAACAAGATTTTGTTTTGCTTTTGATACATTTAAATGGGCTACACAGTATGGAGTTTGTCAAAGTTAAATGAGGTGTTTATTGATTTGGAAAGCATTATACAGGTTTTGCACTGTATAAAAAGCACTCATTTTAGTCACCTTGGGATTTCCCTTGCTTATTCCAGACACAAGAAATAAAGCAAGCATACAATTGTGTGCAGTGAATCCAATATAGTTTAAAACATAAAATCAATAAATTACAATAAATGTAAATGCAGTCCTGATGACTACTACTATAATGAGTTTTCTGTAATACATGAATGAGGGAATAATAAGCACTGTATTAGGAGAAATCTAGAAAAAATGAATGAATGAATGGGGAAGAAGGTAAAAATGTAGGCAGTGCTTCCATGTTATATTTTGACATTTGCAACTCTATAAGCATTGACGTCACTCTTCATTTCCACAAACTGCAATCGATTCACAAAGCTCAGCAAACGTATTACTCACTGGAGCCTTCAGATGCACTAAATGCAACATTGTGTATTGTGCTATTTTTTGTTTGTAAATGTATATAGTTTATAGTCAAGTTTAGATATTTTTCATAGGTAACACTTTGTGGAGAGTCTTTTTTTACTGTTTTATTGTTTGAAGTCTATAGACATAGATGGAGCGCTTTTGTTTTTGGAAAATACCTCGATCGAGACTTGAATGTTGCATCAATCATACAGTTTGCATTAAGTTGTACCCCATTAATGTTGAAGTACAATAGAGTAGGTGGCGTCATTAAAGTATAATCTGGCTTCTCCTCCTCCCTTTTGGGCTGGCTGGATCCTACCATATGGCTAAAAGAAATTGTCCATCCATGTTCTACCTCTGTAGTAATTCTCTTTAAGCTCATGGGTTTTTTATTTACACTCAATAAATGGCTGTACAAATGGAGAAAGTTTATTTTAAATTAAAGGAGTTATCCAATGACCCCCAAAGTGCGGTGTCTGTGCCTGATGGCACCACAATAACCCAACTGCCTCCATTCTATTCTAATGGTAACAGGATGGGAATAAGCACGTAAGATGTGATGGAGATGCAGTGCACCCGTGCTCTATCGCACGAGTAATCTAAAAGAAAAGTGCTCCATTTAACCCGGTGGTAATCGTAACACGATTACCACCATTACGACACCCACAAGACCTACAAATAAAAAACGAATGTATTTGTGACCGGATGGACCGCCTATGCCACCCTGTCTGTTGTTGCTGGGTACCGGCTGGGCTTACTTTGCCACCGTTCCATTTCGTTATCCCAAATGCACCCACTTGCCGCAGTAGGAGGGACTTACAATGCTGCCACCACTGAACTCCTTTATGGCGCTCAGAACCACGTTCCTTCTGGGTAACTGTCACTGCTAGTGTACTCCTGTGCTGGTACACTTGGGCTGGTAACTCCAGACCTCTTTCTATGGATCCGGGTTGCTGTGGATGGATCCTCCCTGGCCTATCACACTGACCAGAGCTGCATGGGTAGCAGGCAGAGCGGTGGTACTGGAAAAGCTTGGGTCCAAATCTCACACAGCCGGAGAATGGATTAGATTTTAGGGTCTAATTGGCAAGTCACAGGATTACAGCAATATTGAAGACATTGTCAAGCAGGGTCTTGAAGCAGAGTGATGTTTATTGCTGAAGTGTCCTGACAAGGACAGTTTCATTAATTTAAGGTATCAGTTTAGTGTCATCACGACTAGTATTAATGCTAATTTAAAGCAGCAATGTTGGGACCCCGCAGGCTAAGTGTTTAAACACTTAACCCGACATTGCCGCTTTAAATTAACATTAATTGAAGTCGCGATGACACTAAACTGTAGCGCTGGATGTAACGAGCCACGGCGGCTTCAGGCACCGCCGCGACTCGCTTCCTCTGTTGCCCTCGCGTCCCGGCCATCGTCATGACGACCGGGACATAGCGGAAGTGACATCCCACGACAACTGGGTGGACCTTCTCCCATGGGCTGAATTCGCCTACAACAATGCATGCCATTTGTCATCCCAACATTCTCCATTCTACTGCAATTTCGGATATCACCCCAGAACCAACTCATTGTCTTTCTTGCCTACCGATAAGTCTTGTGAACCTAGGTCTACGGCCACACGGCTTAGAAGAATTTGGAAGATGGTACATCAATCCTTACTCCGAGCCTCTTTTAAGTCCAAAGTTTTTGCCGATCTTCACCGTTCCGCCTGTTCCTTTAAGGTTGGGGACTTCATGTGGTTATCAACCCGAAACATCAAACTCCGCCAACCATGCAAAAAGTTAGGACCCAAGTTTATTGGTCCTTTTCCCATCCTGAAACAAATTAACCCAGTATCTTTTAAGCTGAAGCTTCCGAAATCATTAAAGATATCCAACACGTTCCACTGCTCCTTGTTGAAACACGTTCGCTCCTCTAAAAAGTTCAGACATCAACGACCTTCTAAACCTCAGCCTCTATCCATTGATGGACAGCAAGAATATGAAGTCGAGAAAATTTTGGACTCAAAAAAGGTCCAAGGACAAACTCATTTTCATGTTCATTAGAAGGGGTATGGCCCTGAGGAGCGGTCCTGGGTGCCGCAAAGGAGTCTACATGCTGACAAGCTACTTTTTGAATTCTTCAAAAAATTCCCGGGAAAACCTGGTTGTTGGGGTTCCCTAACCCCTCCTCAAGGGGGGGATACTGTAACGAGCCGCGGCGGCTTCAGGCACCGCCGCGACTCGCTTCCTCTGGTGCCCACACTTCCGCGTCACTTCCGCTATGTCCCGGCCATTGCCAAGGCAACAGTCGGGACGCTCTTTGGCTGTAGCACCGTGTCCCGGCACCTAGGTCAGCCAGGCGCGCGCGCAAAGGAGTCTATTAATTATTGCCCAGCTGGGTTCTGTTCTCCTGTCCTCCCAGGGCGGTTTTCCTATTGGTCCACACTAGTATTTAAGGCAGGAAGGGGCAAGCCCTCCCTGCCGGTTATAGTTCCTGCTACTAGCACACTACCCTGCTCGTTCTCTGTATAGCCTCTGATCCTGATTACTGTTGCCGACCTATTGCCTGCAATTGACTACGATTTATTGCCTGTGACCTTTTGACCCTTTTCTTGGATATGGACCATGATTGTTCGCTTGTGACCCCCGACCTTTTGCCTGGATACTGACACTGCCGGCTTGCCTGTGACCTATTCGACCCTTGCCTGTGACCTATTCGTTTCCCTGGGGTTCCCCCAGTCAGTACGCAACTCACGACCCTCTGAAGCCTGCAGCCAAGTCTGTCCCCACCACTAGGGGCTCCAGCGAACACCAGGCTTCAGAGCAGACTCCGGGTTTTGTGGTGCTGGCTGTTGGGGTTCCTAACACCGAATAGCTCTTCATTCTTAATCACTTGCGGTCATCATGCTGCTCCATCGGTGATCTGCATAGTCTATTTTCAGGTAAGTCTATTAATATTTTAATATTTATATTGGTTTTTAATAGATTAGTTTTTTATTTGTAGGTCTCGTGGGTGTCGGATTTTTCGCAATCGAAAAACCGTACCCAACCCCTTCAATCATCTTTGCTTATGAAACAGCAAAACTTTAGCAAGATAAATCAGTGATTGCTGATGGCCAGAAATACTACAATGATTTCTGTTTGGACCCAAAGAGGGCAGCGTTCCACATCACAATTGTGTACTGTCATACCCCGGAACCTCCAGCTGACTTATCAGTGTGCAGTGTGTAGACCTAGCCTCCTCCATTTGGCCTCTTTGCAGTAGTCCCGATGATGCTCTCTACACTGATGGCAACCACAATCATGGGTCTACGCATGCGTGGGACCATAGCGACAACCTTCATCTTGTTAGACTCCGTGCCTCTGCGATGAGTGGAGTAAAATCAGGTAGACTGCAAAGATTCCAATCATCCCTGTGAATTCCGTGACATGTACACTGTAAAAATGTGTTAAAGGAAGATGTTTGCTGAATGTATCATTCAGTTTGCTATCTATACTCAGAAGTATTCCCAAGATTAAGCTTGTAGACAAAAAAAGATGAATTGGATGAATCCAAATCCTAAGGTAAAAATATTTTAGATTTAGAACTATTTATTTAGTCAACCAGCGTAAGTTTTTTGTATTGCAGATTTACCCAAAATCTAATAGAGGTGATAACTGTATGAAATATCTTAAATTTAAAGTAATGTGGTTGGTTAGGAATTTACAAACAACTGAACCTTTTAATATTAATATATATATATATATATATATATATATATATATATATATATATATATTGGAATTATTCATATAAATCTACCGTTTCGTTTGTTATGGCAATACCTAACAATTGTTGCTATTTGTTTATATGAAAATATAATTTTGTATTCAGCATTATGTTATTTTTTTAACATGTTGTGTATATATAGTGATACTGTATGTGTTGTTTTATGTAGATTGTGCATTATACAGATATTTTGTGTATCATTTATTAGGGATTCTCTTTATTTGCTCTAGGATATTATCACTATCATATAAATATTTGTATCTAATTACTATTATGCCACTTATTTTGGTTTTATTGGCTATTTTGCACTCTCTAAGAGATGAACCAATAAACTTTTTAGACATAACTATGAAACTTCATATCACTTGCAGGACATTCCAATTTTGCAAAACACATTCCATGTAATTATACTGGAAAGACTCTGTGTTGCTTTCTTACACCCTTTGAACTCTAGTATTTTGTTGTATTCATGATTTTGTTTGCTGAGCAGAAGGAATGGTCAGGCAGGAATGAACATTTATGTTTTATATGTTTGCCTTATGAATTAAAATGTGGATTTATATGTTGTATCAAAGTACGGCCTGACTGTTTAAATTTTGTATTACTATGAGGAGTTTGAAACCTTGGTCTGAACCAAGCCTATCTAGCCAGTTATATGTGCCATGTATTTCTCAGTTATATATTGCACACTGAAGTATTGGACATGCTAAGGGCAAAAGGAAAGGACATAATGGTTATCTACAACAACATCTTCATAGCTCCCAAACAATCCCAATTTTCACAGAACAGTCACTTTTTTGTGACTGTCAAGGTCTACCTATGAATGGTCACGATCTTGATACAAATGGGTGTAATATGGAATGTTTGGGGGTGGTTTGCATAGATTGTGAGAATGGTTTAAACGTCTTGATTCTACAGTAGGGAATGATATGAGTTATGTATCTTAGATGGCATCAAAAGGCTTGAAAATAAAACAGTTTTGACAAAGCTAATCCAAATATTAGATATGTTTATTATAGAAACCTCATAGTTTTACTAAGATTTTGAGCTTTTAGTCTAATTTTGTGTGCAGGTAAACTTGGCCACGGTCACAAGGAGTGAATACTGGGACTTGAACTGACCTGCCAAGGAAATCTTTCCAGATCATTGCTTTACAGCCTTTACAGCCTTTACAACCATACAACTTTCACTTGAAAGCACATTTTTGCTTTATTCAAAATCAAACAATTTAATGCCAGCATAATAAGTATAACAACATGATAACTGCTTTTATGAAACTCATTGTTGATTAAACCACAGGAAACTCAAAAGCATCCATCTTATATAGCACTTAGTTTCTTATTCTTCTGCATAAAACCCTCATTATATATTTTAAAATAAAGTATTAAAGTTTTTACTGAAAAAATATTTTTCTTCCTTAATGGGAAGGATCTCCAGAGGGAGCGTATTTTCTTTAAGTTTGGGGTTCTAAGCTGACGAAATAAATGATTATGGTGTTTATTTTAATAGATGTTATTCGAAAACCCACTACACTCGATCCCCTTGAAATAAATAAGCATGCTACAATATAAATCAGTTTTGAGACTCATGCAATAAAAATTAGCGTTTAACTTCTCTGCTGCTAGCAGAATGTGTTAATAGACTTGAATATGTACTGAAACAGGGGCTTGGAAAATGTCTATCCAAAGCTGAATAGACAGTGAGTAGCTTTGTCAATTGATATGATTGGTTTAGGGCATTCGAATTCCAGCAGTGTGGGAGGATGGGTGAGGAAGGAGGGGAGTTAAAATGATTTTATACATGTTACTAGAGCTGAACATTACCTAAACACATCTATCTATCTATCTATCCCACCCTGTTGCCAGTGAGGCTGGTTATGAAATTGCGCGCGAGTGCGCTAACAACGGGGGATCGTGGTGAAAGGCCAACTCAAGTCAGGCTAAAAGACAGGAGTCCACTTGGTGTTATCTAAATCCCTCTGGAGGGTGAACACTGCACCAGTAAGCGGCGTGAATATCTCTTGACCTGAGCGTGATTTTGTTATGAATCCCAGTGCATTCACGAAGAGCAACAATAGTGTAAGGCAAAGTGTCTTTATTCAGGTAAATATATTAACAAAGATAACTCATATCCACGGATAACAGGTTCCAAAAGAGACTGTATAGTAAAATGGCTGGAACAAGTATAATAAGTTTTACACCAGTCCAGAAGGCACAAGGCTGTCCAGGAAAGCAGACAGAGTCCAGGGATAAAGCAATGATCAGACAAACAAATCCAAATAGCCAGGCAGAGATCAAACAAATTAGTGAGGTCCGAAAGTCTGTCCAAAAGGTCAGGGCAACAGGCAAAATAGCGTGGTCCAAGGTACAGGCAAATGATTTGGGGTCTCAGGCAACCAGGCAAGGTCCAAGGTACAGGCAGGGGTTATACACTGAAGTTCAGTCCAGCAGGTATATATCAAATAGCACAGGAGCAGGTTAGCAGCAGCCTGGAACAAACGGATGAACTGCACAGAGCACAGCTAGAGGCAGGTACTTAAAGAAGTTCAACAGGTGCAGTTCTAATCAGACATAATGCAAGGAGATTAACTCCTTCAGGCACATAGAAGAGTTCAGGAACAGAACAGCAGCACCTCTGGTGGTATGAGGCACTGCTGCTAGGTACAAACAACAGACAGAGTTGTAACAGATTTAAACCTAACGCGACGATACACTGTTTTACATAACATTATAGGAGGCTGCCGGGCAGAGACTACCTGCTCTTTGGTGCAGTGCTCTTCGGCTTTTCGAACTTTTTATGAGACTCTATGTGCACTGATTAGTGCATACTATGAATGGAATTTCTTTTTGAGTGGCCACAAAACACCTTTCAACATGAGTTGTGAGTAATCAAGCAACCACGTTATTGTGGTCCAATTACCTCAGTACTGAAGGTCTAAATTTATATATTATACATGATACACATGTTGATCTGGTATCTAGTAGGTGATCTATGTATTTTGATTATTTGTATTTTTATTTAATTATGTTGTTTTAATATAAATATTAAATTGTTACTTTTATTAAAGATTATTCTCCTTGTTCTTTTTTGGCATTACACCAGTGATATATTATATTATATATATCTTTTTACTACATTTCATTACCAGAATAGGTCTCTTTGCAGCACAACCCTCCCCCCTCTTTTTTTTTTTTGTTTCAACCAAGTGTTGAAAGTGGATTTGATGCAATTTACCATGGGGTTGCTGCAGCTGAGAACATGGTTTATCTAGTGTGTCTCTTTATATTTTTATTTTTTATAACTATCCTTTACCATTTATTTCCTCATTTCTCCCCAGTGTGCACCTTTAACCCCTAGCGGGACAGTGTGTTTTCTATCTCTATCTATCTATCTATCTATCTATCTATCTATCTATCTATCTATCTATCTATCTATCTATCTATCTATCTATCTATCTAATCTGGATGGTCGCACAGTGTTTAAAAACTGTGATTTGTGTGCTTGATTCATTAAGCGAAAATGGAGAGAATACTCAAACTTTAGTGAAGACTTTAGTATGTTTGTTAGATTCTGGGACTGCTCAACTAGCAGCTGGAGCCTTTAATGGTCCTGGGGAGGTGGTGTAGGCAGCCCGGCGCTCCCATTAGGCAAGGTTAGGCAGTTGCCTAGGGTGCCGGGCTCTGGAGGGCGGCACTGAAGCGGGGGACCCAGTAATAATTTAGAAATAAATGATGGCGGTGCGATCACCTAGGGCAGATCGGCCGCCCGCCCTCAATTATGCGGTGCTGCTACAGCGCAGCACCGCATTTTAAAATACACCCGGCGCCTGGCTTCTGGCAGCGTCGTGACGTCACAACGCTGCCAGTGTAGAGGAGCCGATAGGAGACAGAAGAAAGAAGAAACGAAAGGCGCGCAAGAAGAGAAAGGAAGAAAAGTGAGGGGAGAGAATGGAGGCTACAGACAGACAGAGGGGAGAGAGCGGAGGCTGCAGACAGAGGGGAGAGAGCGGAGGCTGCAGACAGAGGGGAGAGAGCGGAGGCTGCAGACAGAGCGGAGAGAGCGGAGGCTACAGACAGACAGAGGGGAGAGAGCGGAGGCTGCAGACAGAGGGGAGAGAACAGGGGGCTACAGACAGACAGAGGGGAGAGAACGGAGGCTACAGACAGAGGGGAGAGAACGGAGGAGGTGAGAGTTATTATTTTTATTTTAGAAATGTCAAGTGTGTTAGGGGCTGGGAAATAAAAAAAAAATTTTTTTGGTAGGCGGTGGGGATCGGGCGTGCGGCAAGCTTAAGCTTTGCCTATGGTGCAGAGCAACCTTGCACCGGCCCTGTGTGTAGGTGTCCTACTGTCTCCTGGTTACACCTTCAGCGTTATTCTCCCTGAACCCTCTCTCTCTTTCTGCTCCTTTAAAGTTCACTACAACCACCTTGTCTCCCCTCTCCACCTTCATGTTGCTGTCATCTCTCATTCCCCTGGCCCCTCTTCCCAATTTCTGGATAACTCTGCCGCCTGGTTTTCCCATTTCCTCTCTTCTGATTTTCACGCTATTATCAATGGGGATTTTAACAATCCTACCGACTCTCCTATAACTACCGCTGCTTCTAAACTCCTAACTCTCACTTCCTCCTATAGCCTCTCCCAATGGACAATTTCCGCCTCCCACTCCCTGGACCTAGTGTTCTCCCATCTCTGTGACACCTCCAACTTCTCCAATTCTGCCTTTCCACTCTCTGACCACAATCTCCTTTCCTTTACCCCCTTCCCCCATCTCTCACCAAAATGCACTCACATCAACAGCATTGACCCCATGTCACGAGCTGCAAAGGAGTTACTAGCCGGTTTTAGCACTGCTGAGCAGCGAGGAGCGGAGTCAAACGCACCCCTGGTGTTCACCAGGTACCCCCGTGAGGGAGTTTGGGCTTCAGTGCAAGAGGGTGTGCAGGCCGCGGTTCTCAGAGATAGCATCCAGTGCAGTATCAGAGTGGAAGGGCGTAGTCAATCAATCTGTGTCAGAACCAGCCGGGTAGCGAGGTACAAGGAGAGATCCGAAAGACAGTCAAAAGCAAGCCAGGAGTCAGAAAGCCGGAATTAGCGATAAGGCACCAAAACATAATCCAAAGGAAAGTCAAGGAGATAGCCGGGACACAACAGCAGCAGATTCAGGATAACAGACAAGGTGCTGGAGCAGGTGTGAGAACCAATACTCTGGCACCCTAGTGGTACCAGAGACTGCTATATAAAACTAGAGATAAGCACTGATAGGTGGTTGGAAATTGGTGGTCAGACACGCTGACCACCGTCAGGTGAGCCGAGAATCGTCCTGCGAAGCACTCTGCGCATGCACGTACAGCGTTCAACAACAGGAAGCAGGCAGCGTCCTGTTGCTAGGCAACAGAACGCGATGATCGGGGGAAGACAGGGGGCCGTCTGTCACACCTAGTGTCAGTGTGGAGACGGCTCCTGACAGTACTCCCCTCCCCTCTCTCCAGAACAGAACGAAAAGCAGACTGACCCTTGAGTTAATTGGAGAGAAGATGAGGTGCATGTAGACCCTTTTTGTCGACCCAGATTCTCTCTTCCAGACCGTAACCCTTCTAATGGACCAGAAACTGTATTGTGTGATTTCAAAAAGAGGAGCGCACTAGCGGGAAGTGTGATATTAGTTCAGCTGCTAGAATTGACAGGAGAGTCCAATCTGTATAAGTTACATATAAGAGAAAATTCAGCGTTTGAACTGATGTATGTCAATGATTAATGGCACCTAATTTGAAGAAAATAGGGTGCCAACTGTTGAGAGTCTGGGTGATTGTGAATAAAAGATAGGAATCAGGAGCAGTGTAGACGGTGTGCGTTCCAGCCTGGAACGCATACCGTCTACACTCCTCATGATTCCTATCTTCTATTCGCAATTACCCGGACTCTCAACAGTTGGCAAATGGACACCCTCTTTTCTTCAAATTAGCAGACCCTACAGATCTTGCTGCATCTGGGCACGTTTCCAATCCTCTCCCACAGACGTGACCCACACTTGGAGACAACGACCACAAGTATAGACTGTGGTCAACAATATCTACTAAGACTGAAATTTTTCTTCTTTGATGCCGTTTTAATGTGATATACGATACTGGACATTTTACCTCAATCTGGACTGGTTATACCACTCCAATATTATCTGTGTGATGACATTTGTATATAATTGCTTAGATTAAACTTGGTGTTTTACCTACCTACAATCCATCAATCATTGACATATATCAGTTCAAGCGCTGAATTTTCTCTTATACAGAAACTGTATTCTGCCTCGAATGGTATAAAAGTCCAAGATACGTTCATACTCATCTCCCAGGACAGACTTGATGGGAGGAAGTGGAAGATGACTTTTAGAAAATTCATTAAGAATTAAAGGTTTAAGTAGAGATATATGAAAGGAAATATGTAGACGGAGACAGGCGTCCATCTCTTGCACTTAGTGTCAATGCAGAGACGGTGCCTGACACCCCTTCATCTTTGCGCCATCGCTTGGACCATTACTCGCTCCCATTTGTTCCCTATCATGTCCCAATGCTGCTGTCTCTCTTTACAACACACTTCTCTCTGTTTCCCTTGATACTGCAGCCACAGCCATCCCCCTTTGCCCCCAACCCCCAAATCCCAACCCTGGCACACCCTTCTTACTCGTCTCCTCCAAAAGTGCTCCCGTTCCTCTGAATGCCCAATGTAGGAAATCCCGCTCCATTGTGGATCTTATCCACTTTAAATTCATCCTTTCCTCCTACTATTCTGCCCTCTGTCTTGCTAAACAAACCTATTATACTTCCCTCATCTCTTCCCTGTTCAATAAACCCCGACGTCTCTTTGCTGCCATTAATTCTCTACTCTGTCCTCCTTCATCGTCCATCACCGTTCTTGAATTTGCCACCTATGTCAAAGACAAAATTGACTCTGTCCACAATGATATCTGTTCTCGTCAGACTTGCCTCCCCCCACCTGTCCTCTCTGTCACTCATTCTGCCACCCTTGACTTCTACTGTCCTCTAAACGTGCCTGAGATCCTCTCTCTTCTCTGCTCCTTTTCTTCTACAACCTGACCTCTCGATCCTGTCCCCTCTAAGTTCCTTTGCTCCCTCTCTTCCAAAGCCTGTTGTCACCTTGCTTACCTCTTTAACCTCTCTCTCTCCACTGGTATCTTCCCCTCAGCCTTCAAGCATACTCTCATCTCCCTATTTTCAAGCAACCCTCCCTTGACCCATCCTCTTTCTCCAACTATTGAACCATATCTCTGCTTTCCTTTGCTTCTAAAATTCTCGAACAACCTATCTTCAATGGTCTGACTCACTTTCTCTCTTCCCACTCGCTTTTTGGCCATCTCCATTCTGGCTTCCACCCCTTTCACTCAAATGAAACTGCCCTCACTAAAGTAACAAACGACTCACTCTCAGCTAAGTCCAAAGTTCACTTCTCCCTTCTCGTACTCCTCGACTTCTCTGCTGCTTTTGACACAGTTGTTTATTTTCTTCTCCTCACCACCATTCACTCACTAGGTCTTCACGAAACAGCACTCTTCTGGTTTGCCTCCTACCTCTCCGGTCGCTCTTTTAGCATGCCCCCCTCTTCCCCTTTGCATTGGAGTCCCACAAGGCTCTGGCAGTCTCTGGCTGTCTGCTCTTCTCTCTCTATACCCCCTCTCTCGATGAACTCACTCTATTACCACCTCTATGCTCATGACACGCAAATCTATTTTTCCTTCCCTGACCTCTCTCCCATCTTCTTAACCCAGGTATCTAGCTGTCTCTCTGTTGTCACTAGCAGGATGTCAAGACGCTTCCTGAAACGCAACAGCTCCAAATCCGTGACTAACATCTTTCCTTCTACCAATGTTGATATTCCTCCCAATATCTTCCTCTTGGTTTAAAAAATTACTCTTTCTCCTATCACCCAAGCCAGCTGCTTTGAAGTCGACTCAGCTATCCAGTTTTACCCCTCATATTCAGTCCCTCACCATACCTGCCACTTCCTCCTCCATAACATCGCAAAAATCCATCCCTTCCTCTCTCAGGAAGCAACCAAAATCCTGGTCCATTCACTCATCATTTCTCGTCTTGACTATTACAACCTCCTTCTCACTGGCCTTCCTGACTCTCACATTTATGACCTTCAAATCATACAGAATGCTGCGGCTAGGCTCTTCTTCCTCTCCCACGCACATCTTCCGCTTTTCCTCTGTATAAATCCCTTCACCGCTCACTATCTTTTTCAGAATTCAGTTCAAGCTCCTTACCCTTGCATATAAAGCCCTTCTCCCCCTTACATCTCTAAACTTGTCTTGAGGTACATACCTACCCAGCCAATCCACTCTGCCTCTGATCCCCGCCTCAATTTACCTCTCATAACCTCCTCCCAGACTTCTGCCATGCTGCCCCTTATCTTTGGAACTCCCTTCCCTGTGTCACTCGACTCTCCCCCGACCTTCAGTCCTTCAAACGCTCACTCAAAACTCACCTTTTCAAGATCGCCTACCCTACCACCTCCTAACCATTTTATACATCACCTCCTCTTCCTTGCCTGCCATCTCCATTTCTTCCAGTTGGTCCTTCTGTCTCTCACCACCACTCCCTCTAGAATGCAAGCTCTCACAGGCAGGATCCTCTTTACCTATTGTCCCATGTCTGTCTACTGTCTGACTCTCTCGTACATCTGGTCACGTCTTTTGCTGCCATTTATATGTATTAGCTCAGCTATTTGTTATTTGCTTCTGTATGCGGTGCTACGGAATCAGGGGCGTTTTATAAATAGCTAGATAATAATAATGTGCCAAGAGGAATGCAGAGTGAGAGGTCCCAAGAGTGATAAGATGGAGTGTGAGATCAGAATAGGCTGCCTTGCAAGTAAAGCTGGGTACACACTCCAAGCTTTTCACCCAATTATCATGTCAATCACACGATAAGTTAGGTCCGATATCACATTACTGTGTACGCTCTTACGATCCCGTTTTATTGTACCAAAGCACATCATATTGTTTCATTTGATTTCAGTACCGCACTAAAAATCTCTATAAACGATAGAACGATGTCAGGCAAATTCTACAATGTGTTTGCACACATGACCAGCAGTGTAAGCAGATCTCCATAAAGTTTACATGATCACAATCTTTTCATCCGATGGTTATGTCAGATGAAAAGCACAGATCTGAAGCTAAATCATGTAAAATCGTGTAAGTGTGTACACATGAATCAGCATGCTGATTGGGACTTTCAGTCATTGGTAAAATCGTTAAAGATATCGCATTGGGAGAAATTTTCTGTTGTGTGTACCTAGCTTTAGTCTAGTGTTAATGCTCAGTGACTGCATTTATTTATACTTTAAGTTTGTAACTGAAAATGTTTGTTGACACTAATGTGACTGCAGAAGTGTAATAAGCACAGGGAGTGGCAAACCCACAACCCTTAGTGTCAGCTCTGAGGGCAAATGATAACTATTGCCTTGTAATGTGGTGTAGATAAGTAATCTGTGTTGGAAAGGAGAAGTTTGAATTTATAAATAAGGGATTGTAAATAAACCTACCTCATTTTTTAAAATCACAGAGGGTTTGACAACCATTTTTAAATCCATGGTAACTACAATACTTTTGTACTACACCCACTCTTTTGTTATCAAACCTGCATACGTAGAGATCAGTCCCGGGGGCATCTGAGATTCCAAGACTTGTTAGCTGCTGTGGTGAGTATGAAGTATGATAATTGCTATCCACAAATTCACATAGCCCTTCTATTTCTTCTACAAGTTAATAAAAATTTTAGACAAACATTTTAGCGGTGGCAAGAGTTAGAGGAAGAGGCTGCATGCGGATAAGAGATACAATTCAGACAAGGGTGTGGTAGTGCATTGCTCAAATACAGTGCTGATGGTGTGAATTAGGAATAGTGTGAGAGATAGAAATAAAAAAGAAATTTATATGGATGTTTTTACCATTATGGAGGTTGGGAAGAATGAACTGCTGAAGGTTAAATAGAGAGGAGATATAGGTAAGGACACCTATCAGTCCTTCCCGAATTGGATAACAGGTTCTTGTGCTTTTGCAGCTTTTTACCTTGAATCTAGGCCAGAGGCTAGTGTAAACGTCTGGCGGTACCAGCATTTCACTACTGAAATTTTTAAAACCGATGAAGGATCTATATGGTGCAGATGAAAAGTTTAGCAGGCGGAATCTTATTCCTTTCAACTGTAAAGATGTCGAGACATGGATGGAGATGATGCATCCCAAGGAAAAGGCCCCACAGGATACTAGAGGGCCGAGGTTTCGGATGCAGGGGAGGCATGGAACTCCCCAGGCACAAGCTAGAAATAAGTGCTTCGTATTTAATAACAGCACATGCACAAGAGGGAATGCGTGTAAATACAAACATGCCTGATCGAGATATCGTGGATCTCATCCTGTCCGGGATTGCCCAAGGGCTGAGGCCAGTGCAGGTAGAGTTCAGGGATACACAGGGACCACTAAGTAAGGCCTTATCGCCTTTCCAGATACACGGTGGCTTCGCATTTTCCCAGATAGGTAACAGGTGGAGTTTCTGCATTTTCGTTTTAGTTTTGGTTTCTCCATTCCTATAGTAGGTGAAGTGAAGGCTTGTGCAAAGAAAAATTTGAACTCAGCCCATGTTTTTCCTGAGGTGCTGGCAGGTAAGAAAAATATATGGATATAGGGCACATAGCGGGCGATTTTGCATCTCCCCCAATTCCAGGTTTGGTTATCTCATCAGTAGGGGGACTGCCTAAGAAAACAGTAGCGAAATTTAGACTCATTCTGCCCATTTCTCATCCACCAGGTTAATCGGTTAACAATGCCATAGCTTCATACAAAGTTCTGTATGTTATTAGTCGTTTGAGAAAGCTTTGGATTTGGTTAGATGTTCGGACCAGGGGCCTTGTTAGTGAAGCTAGACATTGAATCTGCTGTTTTTGCATCCACAATCTTTCCATTTCATGGCTTTCCGTCTTCCAGATAGGTACTACCTGGATAAGTGTAGGTCTCTGCCCATTGGTTGTGTGGTGTCCCGAGCTTACTTTGAATCATTCAGCTCTTTTCTGCATTGGTGTATACAAGCAGAAATGGGACATGCAGATATTGCCCCCTACTTGGACGATTTCTTGTTCAAGGGACCGTCAGTTTGCGCTGACATACTGTTATCTGCTAAGGCTATGTTTTCTGATTTGGAAATGCCAGTGGCGTATGACAGGACAGAAGGACCGTTGCCTTGTTTCTCCTTCCTGAGGATAGAGATTGATACACAGGCAGGGTGTTGTCGGTTACCCCAGGAGAAAGTGATGAAGCTGGCAAAGTAAATTCACCTGACCTTGTCGTCACACTCTGTCCAGTTGCATATGGCTCAATCGCTTTTAGGCTTCAACTTCAAGTGCAGAATCATTCCTATGGGGAAAGTGTTCTGCAGGAAGATGCAGATGGCTACAGCAGGGATGACACGTCCCCATGCACATCTCACTCTGTCTAGTGAAGTAAAAGGCGATTTGCGGATGTGGTTGAGGTTCCTGAAGAACTTTAATGGCCTCTATATTTGATCTGCTCCGCGTTTTGTCCAGCCGACAGCTGGATTTGCACATGGACACTTCTTGGTCCATTGGCTTCGAAGCTTATTTTAAGGGGATCTTGGAGTGGTGGCCAGAGTCATGGTGTGCCAGTGGTGTCGTCAGCCACCTGCTGGTTCTAGAGCTGTTCCCCACTGTTATATCGGTTGAGCTATTGGCATCTCTGTTGAAAGGGCATCAGGTGACAGTCTGATGTGATAATCTGGGAGTAGTACAATACATTAGCAAGCAGAGCACGTCATCTGATCCAGCAATAGAACTGCCTCAGCATTTAGTCTTGCGCTGCTTGGAGTGCAATATTACATTTTGAGAAAAACATGTTCCTGGGGTTGAAAATAAAGTGTCTGACACTTTATTGCAGGGTCAAAGGACGAGTTCAAGGGAGCTAGCACTGCACGCCAATCTAATGGGCACTCCGTGTCCCCCTTTTGTTTGGCAGGTGGTCGGGAAGACATAGTAGGCCTCGCAGAAACATTGCTGACTCCTTCCACCAGAAGATCCTGCTAGGCTGCCTGGCAGCAGTGGTTGTAATCCTTAAAGTAGCGTGATTGGTGAGATTCAGGTCAGAGCGTGGACATAATAGATTTTCTTTGGTCCAGGTACAATGAAGACATCTCTAAGTCATCTAAGCCTGCCAGCCTGTTGGGTATCTCTTTTATGGCCAAGATTCATGGCTGAACAGACTGGACCAAGGGTTTCTTAATATCTAAAACCCTCAAAGGCTGGTCCTGAATGCGACCACCAGGGGAAGATTTGAGAAGACCAGTTGATTGAAACGTCCGAGGTTAACCTATTGCCGCACTTGCAGATCTCACTGATAGTACTCATGAAATGCTATTTTTTAGCTCAACTTACTCGCTAGCTTTCTTTGGCGTATTTAGGGTGAGTGAGTTAGTGGCTCAATCAAGGTATGCGCTTGCGAATGCATTGTCTGTTAGGCATATCTTTATTGCTGTTAATCGGCTATCTTGTCAAATCCTCAGATCCAAAACACATCAATTGACTTGAGGTCAGTGGATATCCATCTTAGCACAGAAGATTTGCTCGATTTGCCTAGTAGCACTGTGTAGTCAATTTGAAGGGGTTAGACCACTAAGGGTGGAACCCTGTTTTGTTCTTTGCTATAAAGGTACCCCTCTCTAAATTTCAATTTGCAGCTTCAAGCGTGGGTTAGACTCTATGGCACCCATTACTTTCAGATTGGGGCGGCTACATTCGTGGCCAGGAGTGGCTCTTCCATCAGTGCCATTATGGCTTTGAGTTGATGGAAATGTGATATGTACAAATCATATATCTGACCACAAAAATAGGTCACATATGCAGTACCCCACAACATTTCCTCTCTAATAACCTAGGGCTTTGCTGCTCGTAGCTTTTAATGGGGGCATGAAGAGATTTTGCCCCATTTTCTCATGGGATACAGGCCTGCTTAGTGGTGAGCCTCTGGGGTTTTATGGTTTTTAACCTTCATATGGGTTATCGCTTCCCCCCCACTACCACCACCACATAACTGCTTTCTCAGAGCTGTGCTCTTTGTGGAACAGCTGACATCATGAGGATGACCTATTACACTGAATCTCTACAGCCTGGTATTTATGGAGCCTTATTCTGTTTCCTGCAGTTTCTTCAGCTCAGAAGACTCATATATGGACTATAGGCCACTCAGATGTGTTCTGGGCAGCCAGGCACAGTTTTGCCTGCTTTGTGTGGGAAAGTGCTTGTGAGGCCAAAGGGATGTAGTCCCAATTACACCAGATTTAGCAGCGGCAAATCATGAAGGATGATGTCCTGGGACCAGTGGTTAATGCCTGTGGCCATACTGTCAGGATCTGCCTCGCTTCCTCTGCAGCATCGTGTCAGGATGCTGCTTCATCTCAGCAGCTCCTGCCTCTGGGATTGGACTTTATTATTGTGTTTCACTGAATGTGTTATTGGCAGTACCTCTGATCCACCAGAGGTGCTGCTATTATGCTTTGTTTCTCTCTCTTTTAGGAGTTACCTTGCTGTACCAATTATCTCCTGCCCCTGGGTGTTCCCTATTTATACCTGCCCCTACTTGCATACCTTGCTGGTTATTGTTGTTGCTGCTGTTGCTGTTCCATGTTGCTCTGCTGTTCCCTGCTGTGCTCTTGGTTCACCTGTTCCTTGGGATTTCTTCATATTACCTATTTAACGGCATCAGTTGTATTCCTGGTATTTGCTTTCTATATCTCCCTGCAATCCTCATTCCCCCCATACGATTTGTACCATCCAGCAATAAACATTGTGTGTTTCACCATAATCCGTGCTCCTTAGCTGTGATTTCTGCATTGAAGTGTGACACATACACTGTTTGGTTTTACTATTAGTCGTTAGCTGATTTGCAATTGCTCTCACCTGGCACAATAATTTTGTTAATTAATAAACTATGTCTTGTTTTTGCCAAAATCAAGTTATCAGTGTGGTTATTTTTATAGATAAGTTTTTAGTGTGTTTAGTTAACAGTTAAAGAGGTTTGGTGCAATGAGGAGGGAAATCAACAATATGTTTATGACAAGTGAGGCCTTAAGCTGAACGCAAGTAAATGCATCAGTTTGTCATGAGTCAGGTACTTACCTTAAAGGGTTAAGTCTGGTGACATTCTGCAGAATTTGGGAAGCTGGGAAGAGGGGTTCGGCTGAGTTTATATATTCTTCCTCCACTCAAGCACAAATTCCCTTCCCCCCACCCAATTTTTGCATTGTTGTTTAACCATATTTTCTTTTTCTGATAACAGAGGAGGCACATTTGGTGGGAGAGCTCTTGCAATTAGCGGCTAATTCACACGGTACTATCACTGAATGACCGCAAGTCAATACCCCCTTTGCAGCGCCCTGGCTCTTGGTCCCTGTCACATTGAGTATGAAGCAGATTTTGCCTCAATTCAACTGAGAGGTGTGGATCCCCAAAATGGAGTTTGCACTTAGCTGCAGGAGACGCTGCAGGAGACACTCGGTTCGCCGTCCTCAAAGACAGTAAACAGTGAACCAACTAGATGGAATAGAATGGTCAGGCAACCCGAGTCAAACTGTGTGGACAGGTAGATACATAAGGAAGATCCAATGGGAGGTCAGACAAGCCAAGTCAAGTCTGAGCAGATGACAAATTTACAGTAGGTGATAGATAAGAGTAGTCAGGCAGCTAAAGTTAAACACAGTAATCAAAAGCCAAAATCAGGAGGAATAATCAGTAGGTAGCCAAGGTCAAACACAAGAGACAGTCTGGATGCTGATAAGCAATACAGGAAGCGTTGGAGCATAGAGACCCAACACTCTGGCACCCTAGTGGTGCCAGAACTGTCTATATATAGAGGAAGGAGGGAGAGGTAATTACCGGCGGCGTGAAGTGAAGTGAACTGCTGTCCAGGAATAGCATCCACTGCCTAGCAACGGGACACACATGCTCAGAATGGTCCACCGGGCAACCGGAGCTAGTGCGTCAGGTTGCCAGGCATGGCGACTAATAACAATATCTTTGTGCGGGGGACCTGTTTTGTGTGGACACGTCCTTGTGAGCCCAGAGAGAGTAGCCATGATGACGCCAGATTTAGCACCGGTAATTTTTATAGATAAGGTTTCAGTGTGTTAAGTTAATGGTTAAAAAGGTTTGGTGCAATGAAGAGGGAAATCAACAGTATGCAGTTTATAATTCAAAGACTAGACTAAAATCCCTCTCACTGCATAAATTATGAAAGGGTTAATGCCAGAGAAATCACAGATTTCTACAGCGATAACCTGTTTACTTCTGATTATTGCATAGACCAATATGGGGACAGCGAAAGGAGTCAATATATCAAGTGGCGAAAAGTTTATCTTTTTCTTACTTGTCCTAAAAAGATAATGCGATCTCTGGATGCCTTACTCACCTTTGAGATTCATTTCAGTCCCGCCTGAGAGGATATACATCAGAGAAGAAGGAGCTCTTCTTGATTCCTCCCCAGCAGGCTGCATGCTCTCCCCCCATTGTTTCCATAGCTGCCACTAGATAGGGTGAATAGTGTGGCTGCTGGTATAAGTTTTTTTTAGTTCTATTCTTTAATGAAATGTAGTGTTGACTGATGCTTTGCATTCCTCATGTGTCTAATCCTCTTTTTGTCTGATTACTTAGAATTAGTTCCTACATCATCCGATCATGCTCAGATTGTCTGTTTTATAAGTCACAGTAAAGAAGACTGGAGATTTATTGGTCATATCCCTGAATTTATTGGACATGGTGTTGACCTGGGGCTCTGGTTTCTAGCCTTCACTCTACATGTATTACTAATCTGTGATGCACACAACTCGATCATGTCCCAGAGCTAATGAATGGCTATAGAAGGGATGATTTTAGCAATCATAGATATAGAGCTGCAAGAGGCTGAACGATGAATAGGGCGTCAAGCCTTTTACCGCAGCATTCTGCTACCGGCAAAAAAAAAACCGGCGGTGTGACAGTATCGTAGGTAATAGGGTTTTTCATTTGAGCTCACCTGTGTCGAAGTCAGCAAATTGGATAAAGTCATTTCAATTAAAGTCTAGCAAACTTGGTTGTCTTTGTCTGAAAAGATGCGTACGGTACGCTATGACGTACAAGGGCACGCTACGGCGTGAAAGGGCATACGCATCCACTGCACGTGGCAGCAACAGTAATTGGTCTTTTACCATACATTCGCACAAACACGCATACTTATAAAATAGTACACATTAATGGTAGTTGCAACACATAGTCAGTTATGTCGAAATATAGTAGTATTTATATGTTATATCAGAGTTACATGCATATTAGTGAAATACACGGAACGGGTTAAAGGAATAACCTCATGAGTGGTATCATAATGAACCTTGTTACATATCCTACTGTTTGGTTCACTCTGCGAGGGAATCGCAGAGTGCATACGCAAGTTATGAATGATAGGGAATTATGAACTACTTAAGACTAAGGAATTCTGGCGGGAAGAGCAGAGCATACCCCCTGCAGAGATGACCCCCTCCTTTGGATTCCTTAGGATGAACCAGCCAATGATTGACGACCCCTTGGACATTCCTGAGACCCGGACCAATAGATGCAAGCTATACCATCTTCATTGTATTACTGTATTTGATTGTGTATATAAGCAGCAGCTTGTGATCCAGAGTGCAGACATCTTGTCCCCAGACTTCAGGATTGAATGACTGCACTGGATCCAGAGCGCCTGCGATAAGTAACGGCTGTATTTACTATTACTTCGCTTGAGCATATTATTCTACTTATTGTGAATAAATCTTTGTGCTTTGGAAACACAAATCGAGGTTCGACAATCGTTATTGGCTAGCGACGGTACGCACATAACAATTTGGGGGCTCGTGAGCTTTGGAGGTTTCGTTGCCGATGATACGCAAGACCAACGGATTTCGGTTCCTCAACAAAGGGTGGAGACGCGTCATAAACGGGTAAGAACGCATTGTGTTCAAAACCTGAATTTTACTCTGTGTTGTGAAACCGAATGTCCGTTTTGCATTATCTAGGGCACGCTAACTAGAACCTAGGGACAAAAGAGAAAACTGTTTCTTTTTTCTGTCATTGTGCGTTTTAACTGTATTGCATTGCTTAGCGTATGTGTATTTCCTGCTGTGCGTACGCGAACTTCCGGTAGACTTGCCACGTGGTTAAACAATCGTTTTGATAGTTATTGTACATGTATAGTATAATTACTTGTGAAAGCCTCTGAGATATTATTACTGTTGTTGGGAACTTTTGATTTTCTGCGCAGAAAAGGTGTATAGTGTGTGATGTTGTAACGTAGATACACTGTTTTATTGTGGATTGTGCTCAGTTGCTGTCTGTCGATCCGATCGCACCGTTAGTGCGAATTGGTGAAGCAGCTAGGAGGAATTATACTGGAAAGGCAGGTTGATTGTATTAACTTGCGCTCCCAGCGATAATAAACTCAGCAGATTTTTGTGGTTGAGCCAGGGTATCGAGGAGCTGATAGCCCTTGGGGCCCACAGTGATATTTCTGTATTAGGGATCCTTGCCAGGGGCGAGAAAAGCGAGTGAACGCGGCTAAAGGAAATACGTTCACCGAGCATTATAGATCTCTAGCGGTGAGTATAGCAACAGAGTTGAAATTATTAGGTGGAAAGAACAGAGCATTGCGGTGTGTCTGTGTTTCACATTTGGCCGGAAGGAACAGAGCATTGCGGTGTGTCTGTGTTCCGGGTAGAAGGTATATTGTTCAACATGGGTGCTAAGCATACGCTAGAGATGGTCAGTGTACTGCCTAAGGAAGGCCCTATTGGTTCAGCGAAGTTTCTCATGTGTAAGAAATATGGTGCATACGCAACTGTGTATTGTGACACGTGGGTCAAGATGACCAAAACTTGTGATAGGCCTTTCCCAACAATAGGAAGTTTTAATGCAGAGGTACTAAATACCGTAAAAGATAAAGTATGGTTGATTACCTCAATGAAAGTGAGGAATAAACATAATGATTGTTTAAAATTGTGGAAAATGGAAAGTAACACATGGCAGAGCAGCGAATGCAAACCGGAAGTAGGCGTGACGAAAAGCGCGCGCAAGGCGGATGTAACCTTTGCGAAGCGTGGCGAACTCAGCGCAAGCGCGCCCCCGCCACCTTATGTGGCGGGAGGGGTAAGTACAGCCATTGTTAAAACTGAAAATAGAAAAATTGCTAAGTTGTATCCTGTTTTAAACCAGTTTAAATCAAGTGTATCTGAAAGTGAAGATGAACCCACTGTGATTTCGGACATTGCCCATGCCGTTAGTGTACTAGAGGCTCAGCGCAAGTATGAGAAAATGGCTGAGATAGGTGAGAGTAGCGTGATCACTAGGAGTGAAAGCGTTCTAAATCTAGGACCAGTAAATCCTGTAGTGTCTCCTGAAGTCAGTGTACCAGAGGGTGCGTTCCCGATCCGCACAATATCAGTTCCCAATGGGAAACCGGATAAGGATGGTGTAGTTCCTGTAAGAAATGTTACAATGCATTGTCCCTGGACTAGATCAGAATTACATTCCATTATGACTGAATTCCCAGATCCTAGAAAAGAGTTAGCTAAATGTCAGAAATTTGTTAAAGACTTAGGAAATGCTCACGAACCAACCAGTAAGGATTGGCGGGTAGTGTTGAGGGCGTGTCTTCCTCCCAATACTAACATACAAAAATTTATTGAAGATTGTTTGTTGGAGGAAGATGACACCTTGACTGATGAGATTAACCAACGGAATATAGAACAAATTGTCAAACACTTAGCCATCTGTTTTCCAGTGGTAGTAAATTGGAGTAAGATTTTCACCATTAAACAAAAGGATAGTGAAACTGCCTCAGATTACTTTGCTAGAGCTATAACAGCGATCGCACGATTTACTGGGATATCCAACATAAGTGAGGACCCACATCACAGAGAGGTAGCTGTAGGAGTACTGATGGATGGCCTTAGAGAAAATTTAAAGACGAGAGTACAAACCACATTACCTAATTGGAGAGGCGTCACGGTAGACTCTCTTAGGGAGTCTGCTGTGGAGCATGACAAAAACCTTTTTAGAAAAAGGGAGGAGAAAAGTGATAGGTTAATGATGGTAAGTATACAGGCTCTAGAAAGGGTGCATACACGACCATCAGCATACAACCCATATAACAGGAAACCTAAAGTGATCAGGTGTTTCAACTGTAACGAGGAAGGACATTACGCTAGAGAGTGTAAAAAAGAAAGACTCAATACACAGAAAGGTGGGTCACATAGATATCCTCCAAGGAGGGATTCACATAGACTAGAAGACTCACATCTACCCGCGCATATTACGGCAGCAAATGCTGCGCGGGAAATCAATAGTCAGCGGTAGGGGTCAGGTCATACCTGTAGTCTACAGCCAGTGAGGTTAACTGAGAGTCAGAGTGAAGAACCAACAATGATAGTTGACATAGCTGGTAGGAAACAAACTTTTCTTGTAGATACAGGGGCGGCCCGATCTGTGATAACCTCTCCTTTCAACCTACAGGTGACCAGTAAAACTATTCCAGCTATGGGGGTAACGGGAAAAGTTTTACATTATCCTCTAACTAAACCCGCCGAAGTTACTATCGGGCCTCTGCATACTAAGCATTCGTTTCTCTTGGCTGCAGCGGCTCCTACTAACTTGCTAGGGAGAGACTTGTTATGTAAAATGGGATGTGTCATATACTGTACTTCTGATGGTGTGTTCTTAGATATGCCGGAGAAGGTCGCAGATGAGGTACAGGATATATTGGACACCCCTCAAAGGTTAATGTTACACTCTACTGTTATAGAACAAAGTCCATCTCAAGTAAAGGGGATGTTGCTGGGAATACCAGGTTCCCTATGGACCAGAGATGGACAGGACACTGGACTGATGGCAAACGTAGCCCCTGTCATGGTCAATCTAAAAAGTGGTAGGATAGCTCCAAAAATCCCACAGTATCCATTAAAACCGGAGGTGGAACTAGGGGTATATCCTGTTATTGAGAGGCTGTTACAACAAGGGATTTTAATTCGTACAGCCAGTACAGCAAATAGTCCCATTTTCCCTGTGAAGAAGAGTGGGGGGAGGGGCTATAGATTAGTCCAGGACTTAAGGGGAATTAACAAAGTTGTTGAGAGCCAATTCCCCGTAGTGCCGAATCCAGCTGTCATCCTCATGCAGATTCCACCGTCTGCCAGTCATATTTACTGTCATTGATCTATGTTCTGCTTTCTTCTCAGTCCCTCTTCACCCTGACTGCCAATACCTTTTTGCATTCTCCTACAGAGGAGTGCAATATACATGGACCAGACTACCCCAGGGGTTCATTGACAGCCCCAGTATTTTCTCCCAAGCCTTACATGACTGTTTGCAATCCTTTCAACCCCACAATGGGTCTGTTCTTATTCAATATGTGGACGATTTGTTGTTGTGCTCTGATTCTTTTATGTCATGTTTGCATGATACTAAATTGTTGTTGCTTCATCTTTCACAAACAGGGCACAAGGTGGCAAAGGATAAATTACAGCCATGTCAGACTAAGGTCAAATACTTAGGACACTGCCTCACTAAGGGGCTAAGACACCTGACAACCGACAGAATTCAGGCCATACAACACATGACCCTGCCGCAAAGCCAGAAGCAGATTCGTACTTTCTTGGGGATGTGTGGATACTGTAGGTCCTGAATCCCAGGTTTTTCTATTCTGGCATTACCATTGCAGGAGCTATTCTCTTCCTCAAAACCAGAGCGTGTTGTACACACAGAAGAGTCAGAGCAAGCGTTCTTTAACCTTAAAGATAGTCTGACAAAAGCACCTGCATTGGGAATACCTGATTATGAAAAGCCTTTTGAGCTATTTTGTACAGAAGCTGATGGCTGTGCAGCAGGTGTCCTCGCACAGAAACATGGTGACGCTAGCAGACCGGTAGCATACTACAGTGCACAATTAGACAATGTGGGAAGGTCACTCCCAACATGTCTCAGAAGTGTAGCAGCAACGGCCCTTTTAGTAAGTAAGAGCGAAGATGTAGTATTAGGTCATAATTCAACCATCTATATACCCCATGCTGTATCAGCTCTGTTAAATTCAGCCCAAACCAGACATGTTTCTTCAGCTAGATTCACAAAATGGGAACTAGCCCTGATGGCACCCTCAAACATCACCATCAAACGATGTAACACCTTAAATCCAGCTACATACCTTCCGTATGTGTCTCAAGAGACACAAAGGGTGGGAGGTGAGGAGACCCTGGTTGATGATGAGTTAGGCAAGAATACTGACACGCATGACTGTATGGAACACCTGAATCAGACCTTTACTGCAAGGCCCGACATACGTGACACCCCCTTAGAAAAAGCAGATTTTACGTTTTATACAGACGGAAGTTGCCATAGACAGACAGAGACAGGAGAGCTATGTACTGGTTACGCTGTTGTAGACGATCAGGATGTGGTAGAAGCTGAACCCCTTGGTCCACCTCACTCAGCCCAGGTGGCGGAACTAGTAGCACTAAGGAGAGCGTGTGAATTGGCAGAGGGTAAATCAGCCAATATATATACTGACTCTAGGTACGCCTTCGGAGTAGTGCACGATTTTGGGGCCCTTTGGCGTCTTAGAAACTTTACGACAGCAGCAGGTACACCAGTAGCACATTCACAACACATAAAAGGACTTCTGACAGCGATACAGTTACCCAGAACAGTAGCCGTCATAAAGTGCAAAGCCCATACCTTTGAAGAAGACCCAGTGTCATTGGGCAACAACAGGGCAGACGAAGCTGCTAAATGGGCAGCAGGGCAACCTATGACTGTATCGACCGAGACTATGATGGTTTTTCAGACATTAGACACGCAGAAACTAATTGAAATGCAAGATTTGTGTTCCCTGCAGGAGAAGGTGGTCTGGAAGGCGAAGGGATGTGGTCAAGACTCTGGAGGGATGGACAAGGTAAGCCTGTAGCTCCCCGAACATACTATCCAAGCCTGGCTGAAGCAGCACACGGCCTGACTCACCTGGGTAAAGAAGGTATGTGCAAACTGGTGAGAGCATACTGGTGTGCTCCCGGATTTTCCTCTCAAGCTGGTAAGAAAGCAATGTCATGTCTTACTTGTTTGAGGAAAAATGTTGGGAAAACTATTCCAACTGAGTCATCCCACATACCTCCTACAGACGGACCTTTTCAGGTAATACAAATTGACTATATCCAATTACCACCGTGCAGGAATCTAAAGTATGTGTTAATGTGTATTGATGTGTTTTCCGGTTGGGTAGAAGCATATCCGGCAGCCACTAATACTGCTGTGTTTACTGCAAAGAAAATTGTACAAGACTTTGTGTGTAGGTTCGGTATCCCTAGAATCATTGAAAGTGATAGGGGTACCCATTTTACTGGTGATATCTTCCAAAATATGTGTAAACTCATGGGAATCAGTAGCAGACTTCACACCCCTTACCGACCACAAGCCAGTGGTAAGGTGGAGAGAGTAAACGGTACTATCAAGAACAAACTAGGTAAGATAATGGCTGAAACTGGGTTGGCATGGCCTGAGGCTTTGCCGTTGGTCCTCCACAGCATTCGAACCACTCCTAGACCTCCTCTTAATCTGTCCCCCTTTGAGATACTGTTCGGACGACAACCTCATTTGATCGTGAGTCCACAAGACGACTTAAAGTGTAATAATGAAGTGACTGTACAATATCTTATAAGAATGAGTAGACAGCTGAAACAACAACAACAAAAGCTAAGAATGCTGTCACCTGGTATGCCAGAGACGAACTGTCATGATGTTGAACCTGGAGACTATGTTATGATCCGCAATTTCTTACGTTCAGGTTGTTTAACAGACCGTTGGGAAGGCCCGTACCAAGTGCTGCTGACCAGTACTACATCACTGAAGGTTGCAGAGAGAGACACTTGGGTCCATTCCACCCACTGCAGGAGAGTCCATAATCCGGAGAAAGTGCAAGACAAGACTCAGACCGACGACATAGAGCTGTCACTCGTAAGCCTGTTCCGGGAGACCTAAAGCCTGCAGTTGAGACACCTGAACCAGAGACGTTGCCTCAGAACTACCTTTCCAGCGATGGAGTGGCGGTTTTTGTTTTTCTTTTGTTCCAGGATTTTCCTTGTTTTTACTTTTTCTAGGACATTCTATTTTTGTGAAGAAGGATGGAGGACAGAGGAGAGTTCTGGGAGTGATACGGATGAAATGGAGGCTGAAGAAAAGTTAATAGGATATCCTGAGCAGCCCATTATCAAACTTGGTCCAGGGGTTATGAAAAGGTCTGCTAGCTCAGGAACTCGGAGGCAGTGTGAGGGGCTATTGTCTGATGAGTATTGTATCTGCAAGTTCTGCAACTCCCTAGTTGAAGAGAGATGCATCCAACGATGCCAGTCCCCCAGTACTCTGAATATAGGCGGGCATCCTTTGGAGGATTATCACTCCCTGGTGGGTAAGGTGCTAAACCAAACCGAGTGTTGGGTGTGCTCTCACGTGCCTCAAGGGCAGCATAACATAGGACTAGTGCCATTCCCTCTAAACATATCCGAAGTACTCGAATTAAGGGGTGGGAGGCCCATAGAAGGGAGGTACAATAACACTAGGTCCCCTAGTCTGACGCTTCGACAATACTCCATAGGTAGATCTTTGCTGTGCCTAAACATATCTCACGCAAAGCGCCTGGAGAATTGGGAGGCTGACCTATCAGATCAGACAATGGCTCGCCACACTCATTTTAGAGAGAGACTCACAAGGTCACTACTAGGCAGGAATATTGATGGAAGTCACAAGTTAGGGCGTATAACCAAACATAAGAAGGTATCCCTTGGAAAAGTCTCTACAGATAAATGTGAAAATGTCATTAATGCCGACACATGTCTAGAACAGATGGAGACACTAGGCATGGATAGTTTTATCAAAACTCTGTGTGATATAATTCATGGGCATACCGTCCCTTATGTTCTCCCTGAGGATGTGTACTTTGTTTGTGGAAGAAAAGCTTATTCCTGGGTGACTCCGAGTTCCAAAGGCTTGTGTTTCTTAGCTAAACTGGTTCCTGAAATCATGACTATTACTCATGAAGAAATGGTTGATATTCACAAGACTACATCACCACCATACATACACACACAGTATGAACACCGTGGCAAGAGAAATATGATTCCTGGTGAGGAACCCATAGCTACAAAATTGATTAGTGAAACTGCTGGTTTCCAAGTTATGGTTGCTCTAGATCTCACCAGGACCGCTCGGGGAACATTAAACTTTAAATATATCCAAGACCTTGCTAAATTAATAGATAATATCACCGAGATGTATGATGACACTTTCAGGTATACTGGAAGGGAGCTATTAGCGTACAAAAAGGAGTTGGTGCAACATAGACTGGTACTAAATTATCTCACCTCTATTACTGGTGGGTACTGTGTGACACTGGCCACCCAGTTCGGTGTCAAATGTTGCACGTACATTACTAATAATACTGATGACCCTAAAGAGGTTATAGACCGGAAGATGGATGAAATTTTGCAGCTGAAATGGGAATTTCGAAAGCGCCATAATTCTTCGTTATATGAGGTCGGGGAAAAGGTGGCGGGTTGGTTCTCATGGTTGAACCCAGCAAAATGGTTCTCCGGTCTGGGGGAGTGGGTACAGGAAATGATTGCGAGTGTAGGTAAGCTCCTTCTCCTTATACTGGGTGTCATCTTAGCAATTGGTTTAGTTGTCAAATGTGTTCCTACTGTGTTGAAGTGTGGAAAACGGTCTAATGGGAGTAACACTGAGAAAGAGACTGAAAGGGTGGTACCAGATACTGAGATCATGGTCTGTGAAGAAGTATTGTATAATCCTGAACTTGAAATGGTGATTGGGTGATCGTTTATTACACTATCAAAGGGTGGAACTGTCGAAGTCAGCAAATTGGATAAAGTCATTTCAATTAAAGTCTAGCAAACTTGGTTGTCTTTGTCTGAAAAGATGCGTACGGTACGCTATGACGTACAAGGGCACGCTACGGCGTGAAAGGGCGTACGCATCCACTGCACGTGGCAGCAACAGTAATTGGTCTTTTACCATACATTCGCACAAACACACATACTTATAAAATAGTACACATTAATGGTAGTTGCAACACATAGTCAGTTATGTCGAAATATAGTAGTATTTATATGTTATATCAGAGTTACATGCATATTAGTGAAATACACGGAACGGGTTAAAGGAATAACCTCATGAGTGGTATCATAATGAACCTTGTTACATATCCTACTGTTTGGTTCACTCTGCGAGGGAATCGCAGAGTGCATACGCAAGTTATGAATGATAGGGAATTATGAACTACTTAAGACTAAGGAATTCTGGCGGGAAGAGCAGAGCATACCCCCTGCAGAGATGACCCCCTCCTTTGGATTCCTTAGGATGAACCAGCCAATGATTGACGACCCCTTGGACATTCCTGAGACCCGGACCAATAGATGCAAGCTATACGATCTTCATTGTATTACTGTATTTGATTGTATATATAAGCAGCAGCTTGTGATCCAGAGTGCAGACATCTTGTCCCCAGACTTCAGGATTGAATGACTGCACTGGATCCAGAGCGCCTGCAATAAGTAACGGCTGTATTTACTATTACTTCGCTTGAGCATATTATTCTACTTATTGTGAATAAATCTTTGTGCTTTGGAAACACAAATCGAGGTTCGACAATCGTTATTGGCTAGCGACGGTACGCACATAACACCTGGCAGGACACTGATGATTAATTGCAACAAAACTACATTTTGTATTGCGAAATTAACAACAATAAAAAAATGTAAGTTAACACAGATTTCTGCTGGGTATGTTGTATAGACCCCAATATCTGTTACCACTATTTTATATACTGCACTTATATAGACAGTTTTACGAAGCATTCTAAATGTAAGGTAAATGCAATTTAGGAAACCATAGTCAATGAAAGAGTTAAATACTGCAATTCCATATTACTAATATAGAAGAGAAACTTCTCAGTTATTTATTTTTAGATTATATTTATCTGTTCAATTATTAGGGGTCAACACCCTGGATGAATTGATCCTTGGATGTTGTTTTGAATGCATAGAAGGCATCTGAAGACCCCATTAGACTCCTTACTTATTTATTCATGGAATAGTAAATGAATTGTGTCTGTAATGGATCAGGTGACAGAGCAGTCTGTGAAAAAATGCACATGCACTCTGCAGTATGGTAGACTTTACATTGGAACAGCGAGGTCTATTAAACAAAGAGTAATGCAAAATACGGTGTTGAAGGTTATTTATGATACTTAACAACTGAAATGTGACACTTCTTTATGTGCATTGCATCCATTTTAATGTATTGCACATAAATAGATCCATGCCCAAAAGAGCAATCTCACGGTCCATCTGCGCAGACTTTTTGCCCTATCATTGCAGAGTTTTTATTGTGTCCTAAATTTACATGCTTTGCAAAAGTCAGCTTAAACAACCAGCTACAATTCAATATAGCTCCTTCCATATTTAATTTTTTTTTAAAATTTCATCTTGATCATCACATAACTGAACAAACTAAGGGGATGTTGAGGTGATGATTGCATACTTTTACATTAATGTTTCAATTATTAATTTATGTGCTCAGAATTGTGTGCATGATTTATATTATACACATGGAAAAAGCAAAGAAGTTGGAATTTGGGCCTTTTGCATGGATAAATAGCATTATGCTGCACCACAAATTTGGGAATGTGGACAAATAAGCTCCCATTCTGACACATATCAGTACTTTGACAGCTGTAGTGATTGGACATGTTCTAATGTGAGATAGGAACAGTGATGCCCATTGACTGGCATGTGCAAGAATGGTATTTAGACAGCTTCACAATGCCAAGTTTTTTGTCTCAAGTAGTATTGTGTTAAATTGCACCAATCTGACATGAGCTTAAGGCCTCATAAATGCAGCGTTATTGCATTATAGCTCTTAGACCAAGGCGCTTTTAATGCCTCAATGCTGTGATGAATTGGGATGTGAATAAATGTATGTCAACCTCGTATTAAACACTCAAAAGGTGTAGGGGGCACAGATCCCTCAGTATAAATAAGCATTCATGATGAACGATGGATATACCATGGATGGACCATGGATGGAAAACATTTTTCTACTAGACGTGTGGTGGATACCAGCGTTCCTTATACATGACTATCTAGTTGCAATTATTTGTGTGTTTACATGGCAATATTGCTGAAATATGTTTTCACAGTGATAAGTGAGCTCTAAGTTATTCTAAACATTGTTAGGAGTTGAAAATTTTTTCCAGTGAAGGAAAAAGTCTTGATTTAAACAAAGTCTTGTTACACAAGATATGAATAGTCTGCAGTAAGGCACAAATGTATCAATTTTCTTCATGTTTCAAAATTATATTTAAAATAAAGATCATCTTGAATTTCTTTTACAATCATGATTTACTTAACCAAAAAAACATTGGCTGTGAAGCCTTACTGTAGCTTTTCTAGTCTGTATATTGTATATAAATGCCCCAGTGAAATCAGTAGGGACTTGATGCAACTATTGCTGTATTGCTTGCCCTGCCAGTTGTGTATATAAAACATGCACTTTCTTGCAGTTTTCTAGCGCAAATCATTGATAACATCATATGTAAGTTTAGAGTTCCAGTTGCCATTAGATAGTTGAGGAACATTTGCAATTACTTGAAGAAAGACAGCATCATACAAGTAGGATAAAGGATAAAGGCAATGTTTTAGTAGTAATGGACCTTTTTCAAGCCAAATTTACAATGTTACTACAATTCTACTACAGTGCTACAGTGACACCCCCCCCCCACACACACTACATCACTTCCCATTGGTCATACAATCAATCATTAACTGTTCACCAACCATTAAATAAACATGTTAATAAACCATTATTTAGGGTTGTGTGTAGCTCCAGAAATATTGTTGGTTGAAATTGCGTGGAATTTAGACTCGATTTGAGGAATGAAAAATAATCACCCTGACTTTAGCAGTTCGCCCTATCCTCAAACAGCCGCATCTCAGCCTTAAAGCTGAAATGCAATAAAGCTCAGGCTTTATTGCCTAGAACAGGGAGGCCATGAATGTGGGGCCCCCATGCTATAGCAAAAACCAGCCTTAAAACCAAAAGAGTAAAAAATGAAAATACCCACACAATTTTAAAGTTAACTTGAATTGAGTGAAGGACTTTTCAAATCCTACTATTTTATTAACTGCAAATTTATTATTTTCTTCTTTATTAAATCATCATAGTATAAATGTAAAAAGAACCTAAAAAGCCTAATATAAAAACCTAGCATTGCCCACCTTTGAACCAATAAAAGAGTTCTCAGGAATTACTCATCATGGTCTGTCAATCGCAAACAGCCAGCAAGGAACTTGTTGGACCTGAGTCATTAAGGAAAGTCTGGCAAAAAAGGAGTAAATGTTCTCAAGGACAAATTATTTTACAATGCAAGGAGTGCACATTAGTTTATTATTTTGCACATAGGTTAAATACTGCCTGTTTTTTCATGTAGCACACAAATACTTGACAGCTTTTTTTATACACTGACATTTAAAATTGTTCTAGGACATGCCCTATCCCAACTATAAAACTGTCCCCACAATTTACCTCCCTCTCCAATTCAACATGGTTTTGCCCAGGTTCAAAGTTACTCCTTCTATATGCTTGCTCTCCTTAATGACTCAGAACTGTTGAGTATTATTATTGCACTGGGCAGGCACATGTGTATTTAAGTTCAGCATGGGGCTTTGCTGCGCATGCATCGGTCCTTGCTCTGATCATCGTTAGAAGAGTGGAGTGCAGGCCTTAGGATTGTGGTCCAGTATTTCCAGGCTCCTCTCACCTCTGGGCCCTGGCTAGTGGTCGCACCCTCTGCGGTCATGGTATTTCTTGGATATACCATCTAGTTCCATAAATGTAAGTCAACTACTTAACAGAATGAAAACACATAGGACCTCATTTAGAGTCGGACGCAAAGTCTGTTTAAGAAGTGTAGGAGTGGGAGTGTGCCGCAGCTTGGTAGGGTATTATGAGTGGCAAGCAACCCCATTTGCATCCCACTCTTAATACCCTATCAAGTTCCTGCAGCTAGCTAACGCTTGCGCCACCTAATTCCTGCCGTACAGCTTTAGCCCTGTTTTTTCGTGTGTTGCATCACTGCGACTAGGATGTATTTACATGTTCACGCCTTCACAAATCCTCATTCCTCCCATTCTCTCGTAGTGAGTCGCAAGCTGTCGCAAGTGTTAATTGCGTCCAAGATGCAGGTGGATTTGAGGCTTTCTGGACATGCGTGGTAGTGTTTTTTGGTTAGATGCGCCTAAAGCGGACTTTGCGTCCGACTCTAAATGAGGTCCATAGTCTATATATATACAAGAAGAAGTTTGTTTGTTGGCGATTATTTTCCACAATTCTCAAGGTAAAGCTGCCAAATCTTACATAGTAATTTAGTATTGAAAAACTAATCTATTAGACCACATAGTGACAATGCAGCAAAGCGACAGAGCGACAAATATTGAAATCATTATTTTTTTTGTTGTAAACAATTGTTTGACTTCTGGAAGTAAACCTTGTGACAACATGATACAACGACAACGCGTCAAAGCAACAAATCTTATTTTCTAAACGGCATTTTGGTCTATTTACCAAATAGTTGGCTAATACATAAAAACTGCTACACATTACAAATTAATTGGCCCTTGTTGTCCCAGCTTTTTTCATTATGCAAAATGCAACTTTACAACTATAGTGTAGCAAAGGCATTCTGTAGAATGACAAGGGAAAGTGGAACTCGTACACTGTTTAATAGGAACTTAGAGGTACAGCAAAGTAGCCTGTTCTTCTGTAAAACACAATTAGCATGATATTTTGCTGCAGTTTTGTTTCTCATTATATGTGAACTCTCACAAGCTTGGCCCTCTCTGTCTTCTACCTCCCCATGCTCTTTGTAATGTTTCCTTTGTTCTTTTTATGTACTTGCTCTCTCTATTGTCTCTGGCATTGTTTTTTTTTTTACTGATTCTATTGTTCTGTATTTGTTCTGCTTATTTTGTTGTTGTTGATTGTGCAGCACTGCAGATTCTATGGCAGCAAATAAATAAAATAAGATGATGATGTTGCTGATGATTATAATACCTTTGAAACTTCATCTTTTTGGATAAGTCCTCTTAATTGTTGTATTGCTGTTAGATTTTTGTACAGGACCTGTGGAGCTTAGCTGCGCATACATCTGCCCCATGCATGCTCAGAAGAGCAGAATAGGATTGGGAGGGGTTAAAACAGAATGAATGATTCTAATTCATAGTTTGGCAATGTAGGGCCTGATTCATTAAGAAAAGTTAAGCAAAAAAGCTTTCTGGACAAAACCATGTTGCAATGCAAGTGGTGAAAACTAGTTTATTATTTTGCACATAAGGAAAATACTGGCTGTTTATTCATGTAGCACATAAATACTTGATAGCTTATTTGTACACTGAAATTTAAAGTTCATCTAGGACATGCCCTACCCAAAATATAAATCTGCCATCACATTTTATATTTACTTCCCCTCCAATGCAACATGGTTTTGCCTTACTTACTTTCGCTTAACTTTCCTTAAGGAATCAGGCCCATAGTATTTCGCCTCAACAAATTTTTCTTTAGAAATTTGCAATCCTACATTTTTAGGCTTAATGAATGAGCAGACAGTGAACCAATTCTCTGGCACCCAGTTCCATCCAATGCAGTCTGGCCAAAATAGGAACTGTCAGTATGTGTATATCCCTTTGTGTTGTCATTCTGCTAAGCAGTTTCATGGATAGGTCAGTGTACCGGTCTTGGGGAAACTACATTACTACACATTTTTCCCTTATTATTTTCCTGAGTACTAATGGTTTAACTACATATGAGAAATAAAACTTGAGAAGTTGTTACAATATGGAAGCTAAATTGAGTGATTTTTAGTAACAGAACTGGAGATTGTGTGACCAATGGAAGTGATGTGCTGGTGGTGGTGTGTTCACCAATTATTGTTAGTCAATCATGCCTTCTATTAGCTGCAGAAACACTGTAACTTTATGGTTTGAAAAAGATCCCACATGACCAAATCATTGCCTTTATGTCACATGAAGTTAAAAATATTACTTCTATACTTTCACGTATGTGGGGAACATGGACCAATTTATTTACAGCGTGCAGTTATATTCCCTTTGCTATAATAATTGGTAATCAGTTGTTATTTTTCTTTATTAGAAATGCTGACAACATCTTAAACAAACTAAATGGGCAAATTTACCTTATGCATAAATAAATATTTTGTGCGAAGTATACCATTAAGTCCTGAATGAAGGACAGTGTATTAGTTCAATAAGGGGCAAGGTACAATGATGCAAGCATGTAGTGCTTTGAACTTTTCCACTTTTGCAAGTTTTCAAACAAAAGAATCACAGACTATACGTATTAATGGATCTGCAAATGGGAAACTTTCCTTCCATAGTGATATAAGTGGGCACACAAACTTGGTCATCTTTAACCAGAAGCACATGGGCAATGCAATAACATTTAGATATTCTTGAATTATTCAAACCGTTCAAAAGTAGATTAGAGTTTGCTGATTCAAGGGCCTCAAACTTGTTCCTGGTATGATCGTGATTTTTGTCTATTTCAATTGACCCTCGACAGCAGTCTGAAGTTTGAGTTTGTAGAACACAGTTAAAACAAAGGACATCAAATGTTGTCTGTTTGAGAATAATGTTATATTTATTTATTTTAGTTTATTTTTAGTGATTCCAGCAAATATTACTGTTCATTTATAGTACGAAACCTCTATTTAGAATTTGTGTATATATAAGTTATGAATTTCAATTCATGTACCCCTCCTGCTACATTGTAAAACACAGTACGTTTTTGATAAAATCTGTAGCTCGCGACAGTAAAAATAGAGATGTACAAGCATAAAACCACTGCTCTGCGGCATGCTGAACCATGGGCTTTGCTTGTAATATAATTGCTATTTTAAATAATGACGGCAAACTGCAGAACATTGGAATCCATTGAGCTGCATGGTAGTTATAGGCATCATGGTAACCTGGACTTTATTGATTTTATCTGGTGACCTCAGTCATTCCCAGTCAAAAAAGTAGCTCACAGTGAATGATGGAAATTTTAATACAAGAACAGCAGAAAATTACAATCCGCACAAGTGAAAGACAACCCTTGCTCTAACACAGTACTTTCCTGTCTCCAGAGTTTTGTTCTGTTACGTTGTATCAGCTCCAGCTCACTGCTCTCCCTGCTATGCTTTCAGACCTTTGATTAAACAGCATTGATTTGGTTGGGAGAGACTTTTCCTGTGCTGCATGTGGCATTTCACAAAAAGGCCTCCACATTTATAGCGCATTAAGATGTCAGTAATAGCTTTTTCTGGAGAATAAACTTATTGATCCTGTACATTGTAACTTTCTGCAGATTTGGAGTCTCATTTTTAAGC
Source organism: Mixophyes fleayi (assembly GCF_038048845.1). Taxonomy (NCBI): domain Eukaryota; kingdom Metazoa; phylum Chordata; class Amphibia; order Anura; family Limnodynastidae; genus Mixophyes; species Mixophyes fleayi. The sequence continues at coordinate 271,044,951 of NC_134403.1, forward strand.
ATTGATTACTTGTGATCCCATGAAACCACAACACGTTTTCTCCTGTTGGTAAATGTTATACAGATGCACTTTTCATTTGTAAGGTCCCTATGGGGTTTTTATTAAAGCTGCAGTTGCTTGCTGATAAATTATTAATAGTATCTTGATCTTAATATTTACTGCCACAATAGAAACAATGGCTTTAATCTACGAATACAATTCAATATTTCAATATTCACTTTTCATGCTATCATATCATCCAATATTGATTTATTTTGACCTACAGAATTACTATAGTTTACCTACTGTTTTTATGCATGCATTTAGATTTGAGTAGTTCTGTACACAATTTTTGTGAATTATTTTCCTGCCCAGATGAGCTTTCAGACTAAGGGGTCCATTTATTAAGCTTCCAAAAAAAAAAAGAAGCTGTTTTTATCATGGAGAATGGCCATTGCAGTTCTTCTTTCAATTTATCAAGGGGTTAACCTATTTTATGCTGGTCACCGCAGTCCTATGGGGACTGCGATGTGACCCAATAGAACAAGCAGTGAAAAGCTTTGCTTTTCACCACCAGGCTTAAGAAACTAAAGCCATCTCAAGGTGGCATTAGTTTACTTTTTAAATGAAGTCCATTGCCGTCCATTGCCACCGAAGAAGCCAATGTAGATCCATCACTGGTTCCCATCACTATGACATGCGAACCATAGCCGCACATGTGCAATATCCACACAAGGGTCACTTCCTCCTTACACTCGCAGTCAATGAGCCTGACATAGTAAATACCAACGGCAGTTCATCTTGTATCACTGCAGAATGCAGGCCGAAGAAAGGTTGAGATGCATATTAAGACATTTACAAAGTGATCTCCATAATGTAGAAATGAATTGAACTCTGCGATCCAAAACAATTTCCTGGGGACATCCATGTAGACAGAAAATGTATTTGGCAAATATTTTAGCAAGTGTTGAGGCAGAAGGTAAACCAAATAGTGGGATGAATGGGCTATTTTAGAGAAATGATCCACAACTACCCAGATACTGTTTCATCATTTATGATACTATTCACCACAACAAGTTTCTTTTTTTCCAACAATACACTTTGAATAAAACATACAAAAATAAGCTTCAAATAGCTACTCTGAAAAATGATGTTGGACTGTTTTCAAGGCTGTACATTGGATGTCAGATACGAGGTGGCCATCTGGAAGAATTTTTCCATCTTGAAAACCAAGAATTCCCGCCATCAGCGACAAAAGTGCGGCACTGGAGTACGTTTCCATGTAGCAGCATCAGTCTATTTCCACAAAAACTGACAGAGCTTCTTATGAAATCATAGTAAGCAGCTTGTCGTCGCCAATGGTGAAAGTTCAAGGTTAGCAAAATATCAAAGACCTAGAGTATGTAGCGCTGTGCACTCATGAAGAAGCAGATGGTTGCGTGATTCTCCATGCAATACATGCTATCCTACAGGGTCATAGAATCATCATTATTAGAACCATTGGTTCAAATGTTTTAGTACTGTCTGTTGCTTTTCCTCAACAGTTGCAAGCAGGGAATGAACTATAGATATCTATTGTAATTGGAAAACAATTCAATTACTTCATTGATAACTGTAGTTGCCACACTCTTGACCATTCTTCTAGTCTACCTAGATCATCAATAATTTGTTTTACCCCTCTGGCGTGTCTCCCTGTTGCATATCTCTGAGTCATCTGCAAAACTGCATACTTTCCCCAATACCATTTGCATTTTCACCAATAAAGATATTAAAAAGCACTGGTCCTAGTACAGATACCTGGGGTACTCCACTGGTAACCTAAAAACGGTTTCGGGTCTAAAACGATATACTTAATGGACTATTTGAAAATTGTTCCAATTGAGAAGAATCCATATGTATCAACCATGCGACATTTCCCTGCGGTCTAATAATTACATACTTCTTTCCAAAGGTGACCAGGCATATGCATGTCTGCATATGCTGCATGTGAAGCGATGGAGACCAAACGTCCTTTAACTAATTGGTCCATTAGACCTCTGGATTTTACACTGAATATGTGTGTCCTAGATTAACATGTGTTTAGCAAGCAACCCGGACCTCGCAGAGTGCTTAGACTGTGCTATGAGTTCACTCACACCAAAGGCTCCGAAGAAGGCCAGCTAAATAACAGTGCTAAATTACAATGCCTCAAACTCATTATTTGTGATTATATTGAGGGCATTCATTATCTCTCTGAATATGCTGATATCAACAGGCCACCTAATGTCTTCTCTGATTGACTGTCCTTTTGCTCATCATTTCAGGGATTTTGTGATAAAGAAATTTTTAGTCATGTCCCCCAGACCCTTAAAATTGGTCAAAAAGGAAATGCTCATCAACAAGGCAGACATAGCCATTTGGATTTTCCTGTCTAAAACCTGGACCAATCCGTTCAAGTATATCCTGTTACTGACCTGATTTCTGATAATCCTTAGACCATAAGAAAAGGACCCACTGCTGCCAAGCTGCATGGTATGCCCACGTGGTGGAGGGGGCCAAGAACGTCTCAGATAGGCACCAAAAATTTTTTGACCCCGTTGCGTCCGTATATAGCTGGAGCTGATGGCCAGACACTGACGGGCTTGGCCAAATGTAGCCCCGTTAAAATTCTTCAGGAATCTTAACCAGATAACTAAGTGCATTGCACCAGCTACCTTTCATTACGGTCACTATTCTTACCTGTTTCCTTTGGTTCTCACTCCCTGCATTCACTTGCTGGTCTGAACTGAGCATGCGCACACCTGGTCATGATTGGTTAATTGCCTGTCAGTTCTGTCTATTTAAAGCACCTGCTTCTCTACTAAGGTGCCGGATCTTCAGGTCTCCTTAGCTGTTAGGACGCTGTTCTCTCTGGCTCCCGTCTGCACATCGGTATCCTGTGTTTCCTGTTCCACGATCAAAACCTGTGGAATTATTGCAAGAACCTTGTGCATCATCATCGGTCCCATCCTCAAGCTATTCACTTTCCAGATATCTCAGTGCATCATTTTTCTGCAGTTCACCACCTTTCAGTTGGTATCCTGTGTTACCTGTTCCACAATCAAGACCTGCGGTATTGTTACAGGAACCGTGTGCCTGATAATCAGTCCTGTTCTCAGCTATTCGCTTTCGAAAGACCTCAGCGCTTTGGTTCACTGACATTCACCTGAACCTCTGCATTAATCTTCTAGCAGTCCTGTTCCACTCCACGGTTCCATCTCACACTGCTCTAATCCCCCTTAGAGGACCGCGGGGATCCATAGTGAATACCTCTCTACCGTTAGACTCCGCACCTCTCTGGGGGTAAGTCTATCTAGAGCAGGCCTTTGAGGTCTGCTCAAAACTCAGGCTCCATGACTCTAAGTCACCCTTAATCTCTTGAGATAATTGAAGTCTAGAGTGAGTATAAGTGATATATGACGTAGCCCACTGGAGTTTGCGACAAAATACCTTGCCCATGGAGATGTTATAACAAGCAAAATTCAGTGAATACAGTAAGGACTGAACTTGTCTAAAAGCTACTTTAGCTGCTTGTCTCAAAACTAAAAATAATACCCTCAACTTCTCAACCTTATATAGAGACAAGTGGCAACAATCCATTGATACATCAAATTAAATGCATAAAAATGACAAGCAGGAGGAGAAGCCTTTTGTCGTGGACTATGGATACCCCAATGGTCGCAAATAATGCTTTAGCCATAAACAGAGTGTCGACACATTTGTTGGAATCTTTTGGGCCATTAAGAAGGAAATCATCCAGGTAGTGAGCTGTACCTGAATGACCTGTTCCTGCCTGTAAGCACCAGTGGTGGAATGAACTAAACTTCTTGTAATATGCGCAAGACACAGAACACCCCATGGGAAGACATGTATCAATGTAAAAACCGTCATCCAGCTGCAACCTCATATAACGGAATGAATCCGGGTTTAGGGGAAGGAGGCGAAAAGCCGTCTCAGTGTCCACTTTTGCAAACGAAATGTGAGGTTAAGTGTTTAAACACTTCATCTAAGTGGTCCACACATTGCCGCTTTAAATTTTTATTCACACACGTCGCAATGATGTTAGCTTGCACTGCCTGTGAGTTCTTCAATCGGAATCCCTTGCTGTCTTGATGATGGTTTGTTCGGTCATCTCCACTGTCATCTTCAAGTCACATTATTTTGAAATCGGTTTTTGATTCTTTCGTTTTTTGTTTTTTTTTGGAGGGAGTCCTTGTAAAATCCCTTACGGCTACCCCCCACAATATCGTCATTCAGGGGGTATGTCAAAGTAGCAAGGTTACTCCTTCACAGATAGGAAGGATAAAATGCATATTACTGATAGGTATGAGGTGTGCAGGAGTTGTGACAAATAGAGAGAGATGTAAGCTGAAGTAGGGATAAATATGTATTTAACAGTATAAATGAAATAGGATTATGTAGTGAACTTAGAACAAGGTTGGAATGGCTTGTAGTGGATGAGATAGTAAATGAGATAGTAGATATGGTCAACAATATGGGTATAGAGTAAGTCAATAACAAGTACAAAGTAATATACACATGATATAAATAGAAAGCAAGCTGTTAGGAGTGCAGGATTCACCCCAAACACATGTTGCCACTGGGGTGCAGCTTCCTCAGAGCGTTCTATCTCCAGATTGACATGAAGAAACATTGTTTGGTCCATGGCCAAGAATGGTATTAGTCCACCACTGTCTCCATTACCCCTTCCCTACATTTCTCCAGACTCCTATGTTCTCTGCAGTAAAGTTCTTTGAGAGAAAGTTTTCTTCTCTTTTATGCCCTGACCAGGTAGCAGCCCTTCTCTTATGGAAAGCTTTGTTAAAAAATAAAATGTAAAAGCGTTTCACAATTTTTTTTCTTACTTTAGGTCATTTACGGGCAATCTGATAAACAACAGGGGCTGCATGTGTGGCACTCTAACTTTTAAAAGGGCTGCACACTACCCTTAATCTCAATAATGAGTTAAAAACAATACATCTAATCAAAGAAAGAGACACCTATCTGTAATAACATATCAGCAGACATAAAAATAAATCTTACAAGCTATAACAGACAAATCTGACAATAAAGCAAGAAGGATCTAGGAGCTGCAGGTGAAGGCTCGGAGGCCTGTCTGCTGCCCATCACTGCTTTAGGTCATTTGCTGTATTGCAAAATTGCTGGTGAAACCCTGTACGGATGGGATCACCAGAACCATTAAGTGGGGGGTCCCACTAAAACGATGAGCCCTTTCTAGTGGCACTGGTGGCAACTACCAAAGCCAGGCCTGATAACTGGGAATTAAGTTTTTTTTAACAAATGAAATGCTGAAAAAGGAATGCTTTAATGAACCAAAATCTTTTTTTTTTTGTGACAGTTGTAGACTGGTTTTCTAAAACTGAAAATTGTTAGCCATAGTTTTGTGTTCAATTACATCATTTGCATTGGAATTCAACACATATTAAGGGTTTGTATTAAGTGTTGTCTGTGATATAAAATATTGTTTATAATCGTTTTATTTACTATATTTGTCTTTTTTACCTGTTTATTTCAGAAAATCTGTTCTGGAATTTACACAGTAGTAATTTGCTAATAACAATGTTGCAATGTGCACAATTCTGTTGTAACCCATAGCAACCATTCAGATGTTAGCTTTTATTTTTGGATTTGTGCAGAAATGAAAAATTACCCCTATAATCTGATTGCTATAGGTGACAGCACATCTGTGTAGACTGCAACATGTTACTAAACAAGTTCTATTAAATTGAAACACATACCAGCTATGGACAAACTGATATACTTGTAACCCTCCAACCTTCAAAAAGGCTGTATATTTCTTAATAAAAAATAAGAAAAAGCTCCAAAGCAACCTCAGCATGCCCACATCTCTCACCACAAAATACCCCCACATGCCCATCACTTAGTCCAATATTTAACAACATGCCACTCAAACCTTCCTCTTGCTCCAAAACAGCCTCACATGCCCATATACCCCCACTGCTACTCAATAGCCCCACATGTCCTCATACCCCACTTCCACAAAATGCCCCACAGGCACTCAAATCCTCTCAAGCACTCAGGTCCCACGTGTTCTGCAAAACTCCCTCACATGCCCCTCTGACCTCACCACATGGCCCTCTAACCTCCCTACATGCCTGCCAGACCACCTCCAATACCCATCCCACCTACTTACATGTTTTTCAGATCTCCCTACATGTCCCCCAATTCCCCACATGCCCATCAGATTTACCCACATGACCATCAGACCTGCTCCACAAGCCTCTCACATCTCCCCCACAAGCCTCTCACACCTCCCCCACAAGCCTCTCACACTCCCCCCCACAAGCCTCTCACACCTCCCCCACAAGCCTATCACATCTCCCCCACAAGCCTCTCACACCTCCCCCACAAGCCTCTCACACCTCTCCACAAGCCTATCACATCCCCCCCACAAGCTTCTCACACCTCCTCCACAAGCCTCTCACACCTCCCCCCACAACACTTTCCCCACGTGCCTCTCATATCTTCCCTCACATGTCTCTCACACCACCACTGCTTCACTCCTTGTCACAGATGATTATCTTCAATGCTTACCCCCTTCTTATCTCTTTTCCTTACTATGCTTTCTATGCAACATTTTCCACTTCTCTATTAATACTACCTTCTACTATTTACCTGTGACTCATCCTCTCCTACACTCCCTTTGCTCCTCCCCCCTCATATCCAAATTTCTTGGGAGCTTTGTGACTTTCTTGCCCCGAGGCCTCCAGAGCTCCCTTACACATGACACAGAGCCTGCAGATAAGGAAGAGAACGCTGCTATCACTCTTGCTCTTTTGATGTGCTGCGCAACCTTCCCACATTGGTATAGGTCAGAAGATCATGTGACTTACAAGTCGACTGCTCCCATTCAGTCTTATTCTCTGCTTACATCAGATCCGGAGCAGCCAACTGGGGGCAGCAGATGAAGGCTTGCTGGGCTGATGACGCCCCCTGTGCTGCTTGAGGCTCAGCACTGTATTATATTATTCTAAAAAAAATATTAGACATACAAGGACATTTTGTTAGAGGTGGCTACAAAGAAACACATTTTATTATTTTAGAGAGTAGATGGATTGAAAGCGGTTTGAATGGCACTTCAGTACATCTTAGGCAAATGAAGCAGACTCAATGGACCAGTTGTTCTTTACCTGCACTTAATTACAATGCTTTAATATGTTCATCTTACACTACCATTATTAATCTCTAGCTTGTGGCCAAATTAATAGGGAGTTGAAGCAAAGTTTTCAATTCAGTCATAGCCAAACCTCTCTCCTTTGACTGCAGATAAATGAACTACTTTAAAGATTTTATTAGGATTTTTATTACAGGATGATGTACTCCAGAACTAATGTTCTTTGTTTTCCTGGGACAATAGTTCATTTTGTTCTGATTAAGTGCTCAAGGATGCTGAGAGGCTGGCAGAGTACCCTTGGAACAAATGCTTCTTGTTTAAAAACAGTTAGTGCACAGTAGGTTAGGCTAAATAGAATGTACACTGCCCTTCATGCTCACAGTCAACCCATGCCACATTATAATGAACACGTAATGATCCAGTTGTACAGCAAAAACAAGGATTACGGAGCAACTAGTTGATCAATTGAATGAAACAGTAAATATGAATGGAAAATACAGATAGTGAATATTGACGGGTGACTTATTTGTGGAAGACCCCTGATCAAGGTGTCAATTTCCATTACATTCATGTCCTTTAATGAAAGTTTATTTTTACAGTGAGAACCTTCTGGAAATGCTGCTCTTTTTTCAATGATGGATATACAGAGCTGGATTTATAATGAATTACAAATTCAGTAACCAGTGTTTAATACCAGAAGAGCTAAGGTGAAACAGCCATGCTTGATATACCTTCTGCATAAGTGTCTCCAATGGCTTTGTTCTTTACTGTATTCATTGCTGTGTCCCCTACTCCCATCTCTTTTATTGCTTGCTCATTTAAAATACTTTCCCTTAAGTGAACAGTGAGTGTCTGTCTGATTATGGCATGGGCCAATAAAAGGCACAGCAATGTCAATATTTTATTGAGTGGGAGACTTATTTGCCAAAAACTTCTTTACTCGCGACTGTCCTTTGGTAGGTTCATCAGTTGGCACTCCTAGCAGCCAATCAATTCTCCATGCCACGGAGTACCTTTGGAATGATCGCAAAGGCACTCTCTGGCAATACACATTGTACAATATACAATACAGCACCGCCGCGGACACTTCTTTGACAGCGCCGCGGCTGCTGTATAGTACAGTGCCGCTATATAGGGCACTTTTTTTAGCAGAGGGGAGGGGTTTCTGGAGACCCAGAAACCCCCTCTGTGTGCGCCACTGTACGGATTTTGGAAGCAAAGGGAGCATAGAATTGCAGCAGTAGTTGGAGAGAGAGGAAGGGTAAAGAGAAAATATGGGACATAAGAGCATTGGTGGAGAGGTAAATCTTAAAGAGATGACCAAGGTACAGGAAGTTGTTAATGAGCATGTAGTCGGCATCAGAGTGGGATTTTCTCCATTGGTGCTGTCTGTGGGAAGTTCCATAGTTGGGGTTTGGATTGACAGTGATGAAGTGGGGTGATTAGGACACTGGCATCAAAGGCATTAGAGAGTGTGGTGTTATAGAGAGAGGCAGCCCAAAACTTTTTGTTAAGCGGTCATTAAATTTGAAGCAAATACAGTAGTAATAATATATGTACTGTTTTTCTGAGCTTCTCTTCATCTCCGGCTTAAAGCTAGAGAATGCTGAAAATCCCAAAAAAGAGAAACGTAAATCCTTGCCTGCATTAAGACCCCAAAAAGCTAGACCACTTTTCGATAAAGGCTTTATTTATTGGACAATAGTTATAGGGTCTGTATAAGGAAGGAAAACTTCTTATTACTCTGATTAGAATTAATAAATGGTAATTATTATCTTATCTGCATCAACTGATCTACTGTGTACCGACCCGGCTTGTCAGTTAACCCTTCTGCTGAATCCCTAGCTTAACTGCATCAACTGCATATAAAACATTATTTTATATGCCATTATTTTGTTTTTCCTGATTGTACATTTACATGTAACTACTTTTTACCTGTTATTATTCTACTATTTATATGCCTTTATCTTGTTTTTCCTGATTTTATATTTACCAGAAACTACTTTTACCTATTATTATTCTTGCCTATTTCCATTGTTTTTATTACCTCTCCTTCTATTATTCCTTGCCTTCCATGCCCTAATTGGTTATTGTCCTCCATCTTGCTATTGTCTTCCTGCTTATTCTTACCTGCTATCCGCTGTCCTTATTATCTTACTGTTCTGCAATCATTCTTACCTGTTTTCATTGTCCTTATAATCTCACTGTACTGTTGTTCCATGCCCTCCACGCCCTAATTCGTTATTATCTTCCACCTTTTCATTGTCTTCCTGCCATTGTTCTTAACTGTTTTTCACTGTCCCCACTATCTCACTGTTCTGTTACTCTCTCTCCCTACTATGCCTCCCCGCTCTCACTCCATACCCATACTCTTCCCCCGCCCTACCTCTCCCGTTCCTCCCCGCCCTCCCCCGTGCGCTGCTCATCTTGCTAACCTCATCCCCATTTCCCCCCCTCTCCTCTCCCCCTTTCTTCTGTGCCCTCTGGAATGCCAGATCCGTCCGCAAAAAGCTGACTGCTATCCACGACCTCTTTCTATCCAACTCCTTTAACCTTCTTGCCGTTACTGAAACCTGGCTCTCCGATTCTGATACTACTTCCTCCGCTGCCCTCTCCTAGGGTGGCCTCTCCTTCACCCACTCTGCCAGGCCTGGTGCCCGCCCAGGCGGTGGAGTTGGCCTCCTCCTCTCCTCCACCTGTACTTTTCGTGTTATTCCCCCTGAACCGTCCCTCTCCTTCTCCTCCTTTGAAGCTCACTCCATCCGCCTCTTCTACCCCATCCACCTCTGGGTCACTGTCATCTACCGCCCTCCTGGCCCCACCTCCCTCTTCCTTGACAACTTTGCTAGCTGGCTTCCTCACCACCTCTCCTCCGATCTCCCCTCAATCATTCTCGGTGACTTTAACATCCCCATCTACAACCCCACCTGCCCTGCTTCCAGCAAACTGCTCACCCTCTCTTCCTCCCTTGGTCTCACCCAATGGACCTCCTCCTCTACCCACTGACTTGGTCACTCCCTTGATCTTGTCTTCTCCTACCTATGTAGTCTCTCCGACTTCTCCATCTCTCCCTTTCCTCTATCCGACCACCATCTCCTCTCCTTCTCTCTCTCCTCTTCTCCTGCTCCCCTCTCCCTGCCCAAACCTACTCTGTTCATACGCAACCTTGATGCTCTTGACCCTGCCTCTCTGTCCTCCTCTCTCGATACCTTCCTTTCTCTCCTTTCCTCCCAGGCCTGCCCCAACCAGGCGGTCTCCCTCTACAATCACACCCTCACCTCCGCTCTGGACGCGGTCGCCCCTGCCCACTCCGTCCACCCCCGCTGCTCCAAACCCCAACCCTGGCTCTCCAAATTTACCCGCTTCCTCCAAAAATGCACCCGTACTGCCGAACGTCACTGGAGAAAATCCCGCTCCCTGGCTGACTTCCTCCACTTTAAATTCATCCTTTCATCCTACAGCTCTGCCCTCTCACTCGCTAAACAATCTTTCTTTAAATCCCTCATCTCTTCCCAGTCCTCTAACCCCCGCCGCCTCTTCGCCACCTTCAACACTCTCCTGGCCCCCTCCCCTCCCCCCTCCCTCCTCCCTGACTGCCTCCGGTTTTGCCTCCTTCTTCTCCTCTAAAATCGAGGCCATCCAACTTGAAATCTCCTCCTCCACTCTCTCTTCCACCCCTCCCACTCTTCCATCCTCCCCCCCCAACCAACTTCCCCTCCACTCCTTCCGTCCCACCACCGGCGAGGAAGTCCACTCTCTCATTTCATCCTCCCCCCCCACTACCTGTCCCCTGGATCCCATCCCCTCCCACCTTCTTCGCTTCCTTTCCCCCACCATTTGCTCCCACCTCGCTCACCTCTTTAATCTCTCCTTCTCCACTGGCATCTTCCCCTCCTCCTTCAAACATGCTCTCGTAACCCCCATTCTTAAGAAACCTAATCTCGACCCCACTTCTCTCTCAAACTATCGCCCAATATCTCTTCTCCCTTTTGCCTCCAAAATTCTCGAGAGGCTCGTCTGCAGCCGTCTCACCTCCTACCTTTCTGAATACTCCCTCCTTGATCCTCTCCAGTCTGGTTTCCGCCCCCTCCATTCCACTGAAACTGCCCTGGCTAAAGTCACCAATGACCTCCTCTCTGCTAAAGCTAGGGGCCACTTCTCCCTTCTCATCCTCCTTGACCTCTCTGCAGCCTTTGACACCATTGACCACCCCCTCCTCCTTCACACCCTCCAGTCTTTCGGCCTCTCCGGCCCAGTCCTGTCCTGGTTCACCTCTTACCTTACTCACCGATCCTTCTCTGTCACCACCTCTGGGTCTCTCTCCCCCCCGTCCACCCTTCCAGTCGGGGTCCCTCAGGGCTCTGTTCTGGGACCCTTACTCTTCTCTCTATACACCTCCTCCCTGGGTGAACTCATCAGCTCCTTCGGCTTCAGCTACCACCTTTACGCTGACGACACTCAACTATACCTCTCCTCTCCTGATCTCTCTCCCTCCCTCCTCTCTAGGGTGTCCACCTCCCTCTCTGCCATCTCCTCCTGGATGTCCTCTCAATTCCTCAAACTTAACCTTGCCAAAACTGAGCTCATAGTTTTTCCTCCCTCTCATACCTCATCCCCTTCTGACCTCTCCATCACTGTCGACAACACCTCTATCTCCCCTGTCCCCCAAATTCGCTGCCTTGGTGTCATCCTTGACTCCTCTCTCTCCTTTGGCCCCCACATCCTCTCTCTTGCTAAATCCTGCCACTTCCAGCTGCGTAACATCGCTCGCATCCGGCCCTTCCTCTCCCAAGATGCCACCAAATGCCTTATCCACTCTCTGATCATCTCCCGCCTGGACTACTGCAACCTCCTCCTCACTGGCCTCCCCCACTCTCATCTCGATCCCCTTCGATCTGTTCTTAATGCTGCCGCTAGGCTTATTTTCCTTCCTTGCCGCTCCTCTTCTGTCTCCCCCCTCTACCTAGCCCTTCACTGGCTCCCATTCCCCTTCAGAATCCTCTTTAAGCTCCTCACACTTACCTACAAGGCCCTCGCCAACTCCACTGCGCCCTACATCTCCACCCTCCTCTCTATTCATGCTCCATCCCGCCCTCTCCGTTCTGTCTCTGACCATCGCCTCTCTTCCCCCCTTATAACCTCCTCCCACGCGCATATCCAAGACTTCGCCCGCGCTGCCCCCCTCCATTGGAACAAGCTCCCTCCCTCCATCAGAACTTCCCCTAATCTGTCCAGTTTCAAACGGGTCCTAAAAAGCCACCTTTTTCTTAAAGCCTTTCTGTCTCCCACTTAACTTCCTACCTTATCTTCTGCCTCCGTCCCCCTACTCTCCCTCTCTCCCCTGCGTCTCTCTATCTGTCCACCCCTCCCCTTAGATTGTACGCTCCTCTGAGCAGGGCCATCTCTCCTCCTGTTTCCACCACTTCTAACTCTGCTCTCCAGCTACTTAGCCCTCCTCCTCGAGGCTCCACTCCACGTCCACTCTCTCTCCCTCCTCCCCCCTGGGGGTCTCCCTGTCTTCCGCGCCCTCCTTCTTGGGCCCCGTCATTTGCGGATCCTACCTCCCCTTCCCCGCCCTCTCTAGCTGTGCATTGAGCTTACTGAGTTGCTGTGCTTACTGTTTACTGTACTGTGCTGTCTCCCATTGTATTGTAATTTGTTTGTCTCTGTACGGCGCTGCGGACGTCTTGTGGCGCCTTATAAATAAAAATTAATAATAATAATATCCACTTGAAATACCTCAGTGATAAATAAACTATTTCCTAGTTCAGCAACTCACTACTGATACCTTAGAGTCAATCTCAATATGTTACAAGGTTAAACACCCAATACCCATAAAGTTCAGGCTAAATGGCAAAATTAAAATCAATAGTTTTCAAAAAGTTCCAGTCTTTTCTGGTTCTAATCACCATGCGTACTTACAGAGCTCTATTTTCACTTATTTTACAACTCTGCAAAATTGGACCAGTCTCTCTCCCAAAGAGTGAAATTGCTAAATATAAATGTATAAATAGTTAAACTTTTTTGATTGCCTTCACACCAAATGTCTTCAACTTTCCTGTTAGTATCTGTGGCCTTATATTCTTGTCTATCCTCTCACTCTACCTAATGCCCTCTCACTCTACCTGCTGCCCTCTCTCTCTACCTGCTGCCCCCTCTCTCTCTCTACCTGCTGCTCTCTCTCTCTCTCTATCTGCTGCTCTCTCACTCTACCTGCTGCCCTCTCACTCTACCTGCTGCCCTCTCACTTTACCTTCTGTCCTCTCACTCTACCTGCTGCTCTCTCACTCTACCTGCTGCCCTCTCTCTCTTTCTACCTGCTGCTCTCTCTCTCTCTACCTGCTGCTCTCTCACTCTACCTGCTGCCCTCTCACTCTACCTGCTGCCCTCTCTCTCTCTACCTGCTACCCTCTCTCTCTCTCTACCTGCTGCTCTCTCTCTCTCTACCTGCTGCCCTCTCACTCTACCTGCTGCCCTCTCACTTTACCTGCTGGCCTCTCACTCTACCTGCTGCTTTTTCCCCCTATATTCTCTGCCAGTCTCTTTATATTATCCTTTATTCTTTCACTTTCTCTCTATGTGTTGCTGTTTCCCCTCAGAAATCCTGCCAGTGCTTTGATTTTAATAAAACTAGTATTTTAAAAAAAGATGGCACATATATAGATATATAGATATATATAGGTATATATATATATATATATATATATATATATATATATATATATATATAGTATGATATATATATATATATATATATATATATATATATATATATATATATATATAGTATGATATATATATATATATATATATATATATATATATATATATATATATATATATTAGGGATGTGCACCGGCGACTTTTGAGGTCTCGTGTTTTGTGTTTTGGATCCGGATTTTCGTTATTTTTGAGGTTCGGATTTGTCTCGCAAAACACTTGAGGAAAGGTCTCGGTTCGGATTTAAGGTATTGGATTCGGATTTTTTTTGAAAAAAACATAAAAAGTTTAAAAATCAAGTTTTTGGGCTTATTTTCACTCCTAGGCTATTATTAACCTCAATAACATTCAATAACAAGCATTTCCACTAATTTACAGTGTATTCTGAACACCTCACAATATAGTTATTAGTCCAAAACGTTGCAACAAGGTATCTTTCTGGACTGCGTAGAGGAGTGGGTCACCACAATATATTATAAACCCTGAACTTTTATGATTCGCACCAATAATTGTACCTGGACTGCGTAGAGGAGTGGGTCACCACAATATATATTAAAAACCCTGAACTTTTATGATTCGCACCAATAATTGTACCTGGACTGCGTAGAGGAGTGGGTCACCACAATATCTTAAAAACCCTGAACTTTTATGATTCGCACCAATAATTGTACCTGGACTGCGTAGAGGAGTGGGTCACCACAATATCTTAAAAACCCTGAACTTTTATGATTCGCACCAATAATTGTACCTGGACTGCGTAGAGGAGTGGGTCACCACAATATCTTAAAAACCCTGAACTTTTATGATTCGCACCAATAATTGTACCTGGACTGCGTAGAGGAGTGGGTCACCACAATATCTTAAAAACCCTGAACTTTTATGATTCGCACCAATAATTGTACCTGGACTGCGTAGAGGAGTGGGTCACCACAATATCTTAAAAACCCTGAACTTTTATGATTCGCACCAATAATTGTACCTGGACTGCGTAGAGGAGTGGGCACTGGGCACCACAATAAAATATATAAAAAACCTTCAACAGATCTGCATTACACTACACATACGGCTGCTCCTCCATCCTCTCCATCATATACATGTTGGAGTTTTAGCGTGTGACAACCTCTTGTTTTTGATAATGTCAGTGCATTTTGAATATTTTTCAATTTGCCCCACACCACTGAATGTACTTTATCTATGATACGCAATACGCATCTATCTATCTTGACTGCGTAGTGTGGTGGCCCCGGTACACAATTTGGTACCGAGGCCACAATATAATTAAAAAACCCTCCACGTGTCTGAATTCCACCAAACAAGTATCTGGACTGCATAGTGGGGTGGCCCCGGTACCCAATTTGATACCGGGGCCACAATACCTCCTCCAAACATGGTACAGACAATTCGTCATTGAGAGACCCCAGACAGACAGGGTCGAAGTGTTATTGTTTGACTTTGTAAACCCAAAAAAATGTCCCTGTTGCACATAGTCGTGCAATGAAGACTGACTTTTTCATTTAAAGGCACGATCTTTAAAGTGTAGTGTTTGTAAGTCTAAGTCATATTATACTTTTGGTAAAATTGGTTTATTTTGTTCCTCTTTATGGTAATTAATTAGTAATAGAATTAAAGTAGGAAATAGAATTAAAGTATGAAATAGAATTAAAGTAGGAAATAGAATTAAAGTATGAAATAGAATTAAAGTAGGAAATAGAGTGGTATAGAGTTGTAGTGTGGTATAGATAGAGTGGTCCACACAATATAATAATAAAACCCTCAACTGGTCTGAATTCCACCAAACAAGTATCTGGACTGCGTAGTGGGGTGGCTCCGGTACACAATTTGGTACCGGGGCCACAATACCTCCTCCAAACATGGTACAGACAATTCGTCATTGAGAGACCCCAGACAGACAGGGTCGAAGTGTTATTGTTTGACTTTGTAAACCCAAAAAAATGTCCCTGTTGCACATAGTCGTGCAATGAAGACTGACTTTTTCATTTAAAGGCACGATCTTTAAAGTGTAGTGTTTGTAAGTCTAAGTCATATTATACTTTTGGTAAAATTGGTTTATTTTGTTCCTCTTTATGGTAATTAATTAGTAATAGAATTAAAGTAGGAAATAGAATTAAAGTATGAAATAGAATTAAAGTAGGAAATAGAATTAAAGTATGAAATAGAATTAAAGTAGGAAATAGAGTGGTATAGAGTTGTAGTGTGGTATAGATAGAGTGGTCCACACAATATAATAATAAAACCCTCAACTGGTCTGAATTCCACCAAACAAGTATCTGGACTGCGTAGTGGGGTGGCCCCGGTACACAATTTGGTACCGAGGCCACAATATAATTAAAAAATTGGGCATCAACTGTCACCGTTGTTTAATATCTGATACACCTAAATATGGACTGCACAGTGGAGTGGCCCCGGTAGTAAATTTGGTGCCGGGGCCACAATACCTCCTCCAACTTCCAAGTGTAGTGTTTATAAAGACACACAGCGTCGAAGTGTTATTATTAGTTGACTTTCTTAACCCTAAAATTGTCCCTGTTGCAAATATTCGTGCAATGGACAGTTACTTTTCTATTGAAAGACTCAAGCTTTCAAGTGTAGTGTTTATAAAATATAAACAACAATACAGTAGTTTTAGAGCACGTCAATACCTCTTGTTTTAAATTATGACACGGCATTTTACTTTTGGTTTAATTTCTTGAATTTTTTTACATTTGGTTTTACTTTTTGAACATGGCAAACGACTGTTGCTTGGTCATATAATGCAAAAAAAAAAGTTCCAAGATGGAATTGTCCTTGGGCCCTCACACCCACCCTTATGTTGTTGAAATAGGACATGCACACTTTAACAAACCAATCATTTCAGCGACAGGGCCTACCAAACAACTTTGGCTGAAATGATTGGTTTGTTTGGGCCCCCACACCAAAAAAGCTATTCATCTCTCCCTGTACAGACTAAACAGGCTCTACTGAGGCAAGATGTCGTCCTCATCCTCAACCTCTGATTCCTCTCCCCCTACAGTGTGTACTTCCTCCTCATCACACATTATCAATTCGTCCCCGCTGGACTCCACAACCACAGGTCACTCTGTAGTATCTGGAGGGCAGTGCTGTACTTCATTGAGGAATTGATTATTCATTTTTATAAACATCATTTTTTCAACGTTGTGAGGAAGCAACCTCCTTCGCCGCTCACTGACCAGGTTCCCCGCTGCACTAAAAACTCTTTCCGAGTACACACTGGAGGGGGGACAACTCAGGTAAAATAGAGCCAGTTTGTACAGGGGCTTCCAAACTGCCTTTTTTTCCTGCCAGTAACAATATGGACTGTCTGACATGTCTACTTGGATGGTGTCAGCAAAGTAATCATCCACAATTTTTTCTATTGTGACAGCATCCAATGCAGCGAGAGTAGACATGTCTGCAATGGTTGGCAGGTCCTTCAGTCCGGACCAGATGTTATCAGCATCCCCGCCAGTGCCTCTTTTGGGAAAACTGAGCTTTTTCCTCGCAGCCATAGATGTGGAAGAAAATGAGGGTGGAGCTGTTGGCATGTCACGGTCCTCTTCAGAGGACAATCTCCTGACGAGCAGGTCTTTGCACCGCTGTAGACTTGTGTCCGCCGGAAACAGAGACACAACATACGCTTTAAACCGAGGATCGAGCACGGTGGCCAGAATGTATTCCTCTGACTTTAAAAGAGTGACCACCCTCGGATCCTGGCAAAGCGTACGAAGGGCTACATCCACAAGAGCTACATGCTTGGTGTAATCGCAATGGCTTACCAGCTCCTCCCTCACTTTCTCCAGCTGCTTCTGCAACAGCCTGATCAGGGGAATGACCTGACTCAAGCTGGCAGTGTCGGAACTGACTTCTCGTGTGGCAAGTTCAAATGGCTGCAGAACCTTGCACAACACGGAAATCAGTCTCCACTGCGCTTGACTGAGGCGCATCCCCACTCCTTTGCCTATGTCGTAGGTGGCTGTGTAGGCCTGAATGGCCTTTTGCTGCTCCTCCATCCTCTGCAGCATATAGAGGGTGGAGTTCCAGCGCGTCACAACCTCTTGTTTGAGGTGATGGCAGGGCAGGTTCATGCTTTTTTGATGTGCCTCTAGTCTGCGGTAGGCACTGGCTGAATGCCGAAAGTGTCCAGCAATTTTGCGCGCCACCGCAAGCATCTCCTGCACACCCCTGTCACTCTTGAGGTAATGCTGCACCACCAAATTAATGGTGTGGGCAAAACATGGGACGTGCTGGAAATTGCCCATATTTAATGCCCGCACAATGTTACTGGCATTGTCTGACACCACAAATCCCCATGAGAGTCTAAGTGGGGTAAGCCACTGGGAGATAATTTCCCTCATTTTCTCTAATATGTTGTCAGCGTTGTGCCTCTTATTAAAGCCTGTAATGCACAATGTTGCCTGCCTTTGCATGAGCAGCCATTTTGTAGATGCTGCTACTGATGCAGCTGTTGCTGTTGCTGCGGAAGGGGATGCATCTACCCAGTGGGCTGTCACAGTCATATAGTCCTTCGTTTGCCCAGAACCACTTGTCCACATGTCCGTGGTTAAGTGGACAGTGGGTACAACCGCATTTTTAAGAGCACTGAGGACACTTGATCGTACTTCTCTGTACATTTTTGGTATCGCCTGCCTAGTGAAGTGGAATCTCGAGGGGATTTGGTACCGGGGACACAATACCTCCATCAACCCTCTAAATCCCACTCCACTGATGGCGGACACCGGGCGCACGTCTAACACCAACATTGCAGTTACAGCCGCAGTTATACGCTTTGCAATAGGGTGACTACTATCGTATTTGGTGGTCATGGCAAACGACTGTTGGACGGTCAATTGTTTTGTGAAAGACTTAGCGGTCTTACGACTTCCCCTCTGGGAAGATGACCGACTAACAGCAGCAACAGCAGCAGTGGCAGTAGTAGGCGTACCGCTGCAGGATTCCTCGGATGAATCCCGTATTGAGGAGGACTCAGTCTGGCTGCTGACTTGGGCTGCAGGACTGAATCTGATGGAGATTGTGGAGGAAGTTGACGAGGAGGGTGTTGCTGGTGTGTATCCAACTGGACCACGGGATTTAGGTGTCCCTGTACCGATGAGGGTCCTAGCCCCAGTTCCTGAACTAACCACTGAACTATGAAGGTTATTCAGGTGACGTATAAGGGAGGATGTTCCTAGGTGGGCAAGATCCTTACCCCTGCTTATTTGAGCTTTACATAAGCTACATATTGCCATACATTGGTTGTCTGGATTTGGATAAAAATAACTCCAGACCGAAGAGGTGCATTTTTTGGTCTTCTGACCAGGCATGACGATGGGCTTTTTCATCCCATGGACATCAGCT